>NC_134442.1:7591517-7800965 GCF_030867145.1 Opisthocomus hoazin
TCACGTCTTTGGAGAAGTGGAGGGGATGCAGACATTCCTGGAGAAATGGAATTGTCACAGATCAAATGCCCAAGGCACAGGAGGTCTCGGTAAACATTGGAAATGACTTGGGAAGAGACATGAGGAGCTTACTGCTGCTGAAAGACTGCTGATTGAATGAGCTTCTTCAGGGCATCTTTGAGCTCCTGGTTCCTCATGCTGTAGATGAGGGGGTTCACTGCTGGAGGAACTACTGAGTACAGAACAGCCACCACCACATCCAGGGATGGGGAAGAGAAGGAGGGGGTCTTCAGGTATGCAAACATACCAGTGCTGATAAACAGGGAGACCACAGCCAGGTGAGGGAGGCACGTGGAAAAGGCTTTGTGCCGTCCCTGCTCAGAGGGGATCCTCAACACAGCCCTGAAGATCTGCACATAGGACAGCACAATGAAAACAAAACACCCAAAAGCTAAAGAAAGACTAACCCCAAGAAGCCCAACTTCCCTGAGGTAGGAGTGTGAGCAGGAGAGCTTGAGGATCTGGGGGATTTCACAGAAGAAGTGTCCCACAGCATTGCCCTTGCAGAGGGGTATGGAAAAAGTACTGGCAGTGTGCAGGAGAGAATTGAGCAAAGCACTGCCCCAGGCAGCTGCTGCCATGTGGACACAAGCTCTGCTGCCCAGGAGGGTCCCATAGTGCAGGGGTCTGCAGATGGCAACGTAGCGGTCGTAGGCCATGATGGTGAGGAGAGAATACTCTGCTGTCATCAAGAAGAGAAAGAAAAAGACCTGGGCAGCACATCCTGCATAGCAGATGGCCCTGGTATCCCAGAGGGAATCTGACATTGCTTTGGGGACAGTGGTAGAGATGGAGGCCAGGTCAAAGATGGAGAGGTTGAGGAGGAAGAAGTACATGGGAGTGTGGAGGCGGTGGTTGCAGGCTATGGCGGTGATGATGAGGCAATTGCTGAGGAGGGCAGCCAGGTAGATGGCCAGGAAGAGCCAGAAGTGCAAGAGCTGCAGCTCCCGTGTGTCTGCAAATGCCAGGAGGAGGAACTGTGTGATGAAGCTGCTGTTGAGCATTTGCTTCCCCTGAGCATGGAGCACTGTCTGAGGAGTAAAAACAGCAAGTTGGAATAGACTTTTCTGAGAAAAAATCAAAGCCATTTCCCAGTATAACACTCTCCCTGGTACGCATACACACACTGAGAGTTTTTCCTGTCCTACAAGACCTTCCTTTGGCTCTGTGGCTTGGACCCATGTTTGTGCTGTCTCAATGTTCCATGAGAAGCAGGACCTCTGCACACTGCCTCCCAAGGAGCCAGCCCTGCTCTGCAGTGGTGGGTTCATGGGAAGGGTGAAGACAGGGGTCAGTCCTGGTGTTCAGCCTTGTCACATGCAACTGCTCCTGATGCAGCAGGGCTTGTCCGCCTCTGCACTCCCAGCAGTAAGAAATCTGGGGTAGCAGAAGGCAGTTGGATAGATTTGAGGTTTCTTTATGACTCCCTTTATCTCATCTCTGTTTGGTGCTTGGATCTCAGAAACGCACAGCATTTCTGCAGCAGTTGGGGAGAACAGAGCGAGTCCTGCAAGGCAAGAGGATTGCCTGCGGCTTAGTGCAGAGTGAGGGGAGCTGGTCTGTCCCTCGTCTTGTGCCCAGCAGAGGTGGGCTTGCACCTTTCTGATTTGAAGAGCGGTCGCACGCCACCTCCCACACACAAGCGTTGCCAGACATCTGCTCACAGCCCCTGTGCTCTGGACAGAAAAATGGCCAGAGGGGTGGAGAGCTGCACCAAAAGTCTGCTGGAGCTCTGGCTTCACAGGAGGTGGCTCATGCCTTGGACCCCACAGCCCCAAGGACAGAGGCTTTGGTGGGTGGGAGAGGAGGCAAGGGGTCTTGCTCAGAGGAAGGGCTCTGCACAGGAGGAGTTCGTATGGAGATTTCTGAAATCCTCTTCCCGACACATTGCTGCTTTTCATTTCCTCTCATTCCCTGGTCGCATCCCTGCTGCCTGGAGATTTTCCTCCTGGGAGATGTTTCCCTGTCCCAACCTCTGTGCACTCACTCTGGCCCTATGGAAGTCTGTCTGTTTGCAGGGCACTGGTTGCCTGCATGTTCCTATTTGGAGGCTCAAAAGTGTAGAATACACTGATGAGTCCAGAAAAGGTGATGATGCTGCTGTCCGTAGGAAGAGGAGTGACTGAAGGCACTTTATGAGAATCCTAGCAGACGTACTGATTACTCAAAGATACAGCTGAGGTGTCTCAGTGACTTCCTCAAGCCCGAAAGGTCCTTTTCTACATCTCTTTCCTCCCCCCCCCACCCCTCCTCCTGTCCCCTGCCCTCAGGGTAGGAAACTGAAAACACGAAGTTGGAAAAATTCTTGATCCTTATAGTAGATCCTACCCTGAACTTCCTCTTGAAACACTCCCTCGGCAGTTTCCTAGTGCTAATCCAGATCTGGGAGCAGCCCTGACCCACACAACACCCTCTCGACAGGCAGAAGGACCCTGCCCTGTCGAGGTCACTCCTTCCACCCACAGCTTCTCCCTGAAGTGGCATGGGGAGCTCCTGGGCAGCCTGAGGGCTGACCCTGGAAGGCAGCACAAAGACCCCTGAAGTGAAGGGATTCTGCTCTGAGGGACAGCCCTGGGCACCTCTGGCTGCACAATCCCTGTTGTCATCGCCAGCAGAAGGCAGCCGTCATGCCCTGTCCCCCTGACAGGACAGCAGGGAAGCCCTGCTCTGGAACACAATCTTCTGCTCTAAAACAGAGATACTGGGGGAGACATCCTGACAGACCCTGTAAACTGTGGGATGCAGCAGCTTTAGGAGATCCCTCCAGGAATGGCACCTGCTTTGTCCTACAGCCAGAGACTTACCATGTTACGGACTGTGAAACTTTCTCTGTCAGAGACCTCTCAGCATCCTCCCACCCCACACTGCCTTTAACCTCTCTCTGCCTCGCTCCTCTCCCTTTGCTGCCTTCAGGCAGAGCCCTCAGCCCTGCTGGGCTTTGCAGAGGAGCTGCTCCTGGGCAAGAGCTGTCTCTCTGCAGTGCTGCCCACTTGCCTTGAGCTCCCTCCATCCCAGGAGCCCAGCCCAGCTCAGCAGAAGAGGACCTGCCCCCATGGCAGCACTTTCTTTACCCACTCTGGGCTCCCTCGAGGTGTCTTTTGGTCTCCAGGACAACTTGCTGTGAAACAAGCTGAAGGAATCACTGCTGTTTGCTCTCTCAGCTGCTCTCTCAGCTGGGAGAGACACTTAGCTTCAGCAGTGGCATTTCTCCTGTCGCCACCAGAAGTGCCTTCGCTTCCAGAAGTCCACGTGAGAAATGAATCCCAAAGTACCCTCAAGTATTAATGGATCTCACTGAGGGCCACTACTGACACAGACTCTTCAGAGCAGATAACTGGAGGCCGTGATCACAGGTTGTTAAAGGCAAAGCACAGGCACCTCTGATGCTGAGAAAACTGCTGGGTTTTTTTGAATATAATTGCTGGCCAAGCCTTGACACCCATCTCTAGGGAAGGGAGATCCTGTCCCTCACTTGTGACTCAGGGCTCTTCCTGGGGTTGTGGGGAGTCCATGACAAGTGAAGTCAAATGGTGTGACATCCCCTGGCCTCCCCAGCGTGGGTGCAAGGAGGCAATGAGGTCCTGTTGCCACAAGCACGATTTATCTCCTCCTAGGCCTGGGTTGCAGAGAAACCTGCCTTAGTCAGGGAGACAAAGACCTGGGTTCTGTCATTGCCTCTCAGCCTTGCCAGCGCCCTTGGCCATCTCCACCACAGGCCACTCTATGCTGTCCCATGCCTGTGCCTGTTGCCCTGCAGGCTGCAGACACCCAGTGCCCCTTGTTCTCACCCTAGTATGTCACTACCTGTACTGATGTCTCTCCATTCTCACCAGATGGTCCTTGAAACACAAAGCCATAGGCTGATCCAGACTCCCTCTCGGTGACTTTTTTGCACAAGAGCACTATCATCAGAGTGACATCTCTTTATCCTTAGGTCCACTCTGGACCTCTTAGGCTGCAGTTTCTGATGGCTGTCCTTTCTCATGTTGTTTCACACTACCCAAAGAAACAATTCTATCATCTCAGAAAGAGACTTTGAAGTTGTCTTGACGTCCTACTATTCTTCCCTCGGCCTCCACATCACCAGGTTAATGAAGCTCAGGTCTCTCAGCCTTTCTGATATCCGGCAGAAATATTTAGGGTATAATAATGTTTAGGTCCTAGTGACACTGTTCAATTTTAGGCCTGACTACTTTGTATAGACAGTGCATGCCTTGCCAACAATAATGCCCTTGAAGAGGAGCTAACAGACAGATAAAAGGGGAACAGCCAGCCCAGAAGGCGCCAAAAGCTGGATGACTGCTGAAGAAGCATGAATTTAACAAAGATCGAGGGTGACTAGGAAAAAGGTAATAGCGGCAGGGGGAGATCGTGACCACCGACTCAATTCAGAACCAAAAAGTCTGCACCCCCCCAGAGTAAGAGCGTGCACAGTTTAGTAAGGAAGGAGTATACTTCTAAGATAAGCATGTAACGCAATGAACCAGTCAGAATGTGACAAGTAATTCCTTTGGTTTTGTAAGAGTATATAGTCATTGTGACTCTGCTAAGCAGTGTGCTAGCTTTGTGGATTTGTCACCCAGCACCGGTATCTGCGCAAACATGCGATAAAGACAATACCTCTGCTCTGCGTCTAAATTGATGTACTGCACACCGGGGAAACAATCCCATTTTTGAGACAACGTCTCCGCACATGATCCCTAAGCCTATCTCGGCAGACTTTCTCTGGCCATGTCACAGTTTCTTCCCATTCCTCCAGAATGCAGAGCCCCACACTGGGACACACTAGTCCAGAAGTGGCCACAGCAGCGCGGAGCCAAGATGGACAAGAACGGCCCTTGTCTTGGTGGCCACACTCCTCCCTGTTTAGCACCACTGGCTGCTATGGCATCCTGTGTAATGTCCAAAGCCTCCTCCTTGAGGTTGCTCCTCAACCAGTCATGTCTGAGCCTGCCACGATGGATGGATGTTGTGGTTTAACCTTGGTAGAGAGCTAAGTCCCATGCAGCCGCTTGCTGACTCATGACATCAAAAGGTATGGAATACCCCTCTGGTCACCTGGGGACAGCTGTCCCAGCTACGTCCCTTCCCAGCTTCTGGGGCACCCCCAGTCTACTTGCTCATAGGGCAACATCAGAAGCCACAAAGCCTTGATGCTGTGCAAGCACTGCTCAGCCGTATCTGCTCAGCTGACTGTCTCAGGCAGAGACTGCAGAGACACCGCGTCCTCGGGACGGAGCACTCCATGCTTATGGTCAGACAGCGGAGCACTGCCTGAAAACCTGAGAAATTTTTACACATGTTTGAAAGTATAAGTACGACTTCATCAGCTTAAACAGTTGAAATCTTTTGATAAAATATAGGTGTTTTCCGATGAGATCAAAAAGAGAAGGTTCCAGGATGTGCATTAATAGCAAGAGGAGACCTGTTCACCTTCCACAACATTTGCATTGTCAGAGCTCTCTATTAGGCTGTGCATTTAATGTCCATCATCTGTCACATATTTCCACCAGTCCAAACTACTTTGACCATGGCTGAAGTCACCTTTCCAGCAGCACATCTGCATATATACACTTGTGATTGCCCGCTAGATTTCCCTTCCCCTTGCTCTTTGATAACTCAGACATCTCTCCACAATCCAATTGCTGATTTGAACTTCGGGGAGTTAAAAGCTTGCCCATATTTAAGTAGTTGGCCTAATTCTGCCTTTACCCAACTCTTTAAGTGTGTTTATTTTATAATTGTCTTTCTGTGTAAAACATTTCATGCGTGATTGTGTTTTGAGGAGGTGAAAGTCTCTGGTGGCAGCTTGTACTTGGCATAGAGTGGAGGAGGGTGTTTTATGCAAAATTTTGGATTTCTCAGTATTATTTTGTTTGTTCAAAAAGGGAAAGTATCCCTCTGTGCCTGTGTGCAGCCAGTTCTCCAAGGAAAGCAGGAGGGAACAGGGGCAAAGGAGCTGTAACAGGCAGCTGCAGAGCTCCTTGGAGAAGGCTGATGTAAGGAAAAGGGATGCAAGTCCCAAGTGGCCCCAAGGAGAGAAATGCTGGGGTTGGGGAGGCGTGAAGCAAAGTTGTCCACACTGTGTCAGACCTCAAGAAACAGCTTCTGCAACCAAGCCAGACCTCCTGAGGAGAGACCCTGCATTAATATTAGTCAGAGAATGCTGCTGTCACCACTTATCGAAACTCCAAGATGATAAACTACACCTCTTTAAAATGAAAAGACGTTTTTCTTAGAAGCTTTTTGAAATCTTTCTCCATAAATATATTAGGAAACCTCTCTAATAAACTGTATCAGACTAGAAGAAAACTACAAGAAGAGGCATAGTTTGTTAGGGCTTTCTTCACTGTAATGAGCCCCATGGAGTGTCTGAGCTGAGTCCTTGAAGCTTGGGTACTGAGAGGAGATTTCACAAACCTTTCCACAATTGAAAATGAGGAGGAAAACATCCTGAGTACCCTGAAGCATTGCTGAGTCCCACTGAGGACCATTACCAGCAAAGCCTCCCCAGGGGCTCGTTAGAGCAGAGAACTGGAGGCCATGATGGCAGGCAGCAAAGGGAAGGTGCAGGCAGCTCAGATGCTGAGAACACCCTGGGTGTGTCTGGTGAAGCAGAAAGGCCAAGGGCTGAGCCCCAGCCCCTGGCAAGGCAGATCCTGTCCCTCAGGCCTTGCTCAGGGCTCTTGCTGGGGCAGTGGGAGGTGGGGTGGGTGATGCTGAGGGAAGGCCAATGGGGTGACAGTTCCCTGCCTTCCTGGGGCTGTGCAAGGAGGCAATGAGCACCCCCCCCAGTGCCTTAGGACAACAGGTCTCCTCACAGGCCTTGGCGGCAGAAACACCTGCAATAGCCAAGGGGACAAAGCCTTGGGTTCTCTTGGCAAGTGCCAACTTTGCAAGGGCCCTTTGTCATCTCCACCAGAGCTTGTCCTATGCTGTCCCACAGCTGCTTGTGTTTCCCTGCAGGTTGCAGACACCCATCTCGCTTCCTCACCTTGCTCTCACCCTGACATTTCCATCCAGCCACAGGTGTCTATCTACCCTCTCGCTCTGTTCCTTGAATCACAAAGAAATGGACTGATCTCATCCTCCTTCTGGGTGACTTCTTGTACCACAGCACTACCACTTGAGTCACATTCCTTCCTCCTCATGTCTAGATTTCACCTGCCAAGCTGCACTGTCTGGTAGCTGTTTGTCTCTCCTGATGTTTCCTTCCTTCAAGGAAAGCTCCATCGTCTCAGAAACCACCCTTCTAGGAAGCATCCCAACCCACCAGGCCTTCTTTTGGCCTTTTTCCTGACCACCGAGAAGTAGCCTCCCTATCATCTCCCAGCGCTGCCAGCCTTTCAGCTTCTCGGATAGACATGCCCAAGATGAGTGCTTGCTGCTGTCCCATCATGAGCTCAGGCAGAAGAGACAGGACACCCGAACTATCAGCCGCCTTCCTGCAGTGAGCCTGGGTCCCTCGGCAGAAGGGATCTCCCAGTCCATGTGCCAGCCAGGTGCCTGCTGCTGGCCTGTCACAGACACCGGCAGAGGGGACCTTAAAAGCACATATCCCCACCTTGAGCCAAGGGCTGACCTACCAGCAACTTCAGAGAGAAGTGACCTCACAGTCCCTTTCTCAGCCATGTGCCTGCTGTTGGCCAATGACCTCCAGAGGCAGAAGTGACCTCACAGACCCGTTCACAGCCATTGGCTTGCTACTGGATTATGAGCTCCCGAGACAATATTGACCACATGCTACTGTACCCAACAATCACCCTCCTTGGGGCCCAGTACTTGAGCAGATAAAATTAAGCGTGTTTCATCAATTTTATGTAATAAATTTCCTGTCAACCTTTGGAGTGGAGATATGATCCACAGAGGAACTGCTGTATTTATACTTCTTCATTTTCTATCACTGCTTCTGCCTCTCGTCTTTTTCTTCTTCATCTGTCTGTTCTGTCTTCAAAGAGCTCTCAAAATAAAATCATTGAAGCATAGAATAATGCAAGCTAGAAGAGACCCCTGAACACCATTGTACAGGGTCTGGCTGGGATGGAGCTCACTTTCCCTAGAGCAGCCCACATGCTGCTGTGGTTTGGATTCCTGGTTGGAACGATGTTGATCACGCGTCAGTGTCTTGGCTATTACTGAGCAGTGCTCACATCGCATGAACGCTGTCTGTCCAAACCCTCCCATGGTTGCTGGCTCAGGGTGGGCCAGTGGCTGGGATGGGACTCAGATGGGACAGCTTACCTGAATTAAACAATGGGATATTCCATGCGACATCATGCTGAGCATGAAAACTGATGGAAAGGAGTTATGGGAGGAGATGACATTTTTTATTCAGTGATTTGTCTTCCAAAGCAGCTTCTACATGTCTTGAATCCTTGCTTTCAAGAGGTGGCTGGACATTGTCTGCTGATGAGAAGAAGAGAGAAAAACTCCTTTGGTTTTGCTTTCCTTCTGTGTGTGGCCTTTGCTTTTGCTTTTTTCTGTAATCCTGCTCCTCACCCCACATTAAACTGCCTTTAAACTGCCCCGAATTTTTTTCACCTTCATAGTGAGATAGTGGCTTGGTGAGCACCTGATAGTTTGCCAAATTTAACTCACCACGGGTATTTCGGGTAACTCTCTGTCTGTCCTCGTTT
Source organism: Opisthocomus hoazin (assembly GCF_030867145.1). NCBI lineage: Eukaryota > Metazoa > Chordata > Aves > Opisthocomiformes > Opisthocomidae > Opisthocomus > Opisthocomus hoazin. Next base: position 7,600,214 of record NC_134442.1, read on the forward strand.
TGGTTAAAACAGAACCAATTCTCTTTCACTGAATCTTCTTTCAGCCAAGTTCTTCTACGTAACTGCCTTCTTCTGAAGTTGGCTGCATATTTTTCAGACAGAGTCCACTCCAGAGCTGATAACACCTAATGTTTATAGTTTTACTGAGCTAACAGTAGGAAAGGAATGCAGAAAATGTCCATGTTTATAATTATTTCTATAGCCGCCAAGTTCGTTGATAAACCTCTTATGTTCCACGATTGAGAGGTCGTAAAGGGTGGTACTTGCAGGGAGAGGAGGACAGAACAGGTGACCCAATATTGACCAACGTGATACTCCATACTACACAAGTCATACTCGGTTTGAAGGTGGGGGATCGTGAGGGTCTTTTGGTCTTTGTCCATGGCCACCTTCTGAAGAGGAGCCTGCTTGTTGTCCTGTCTGTTATCCTGATCCAGATTCCGATCCACGCAGTCCTGAATCTATATCCCATCTACTGCTGAGTCCAGACCGTGACTTGGTAGTGTCTGCCTGGCAGCTGTTCTCATAACGTCAGCCCCCATTGCACACAACTCAGGGAAAGTCAATATTATTTTGTTTATTTCTGCATTTTTCCCATTATTATTGGCATTATTATTAAAGCTGGTTTATTTTCCAGTTTGTAAGGCCCTCTTGCTGTTCCTCCATTATCCTTTCCCCTGGTGAAGAGGGCAGGGGTAACAGCGAGCGTCTGCCGCTCTATTTATTGCCGCCCTGCTCTAAAAAGTGAACAAGCAGAGAGAAGAAACTGCCCCACAAATATCGTTCTAGATCCCATCACCTCGTAACATCCCCAGCCCACAGCCAGGCAGGGTTCTCTCCCTCGTCACTGCGATGGCTCCAGGGACTCAAGAGACACATGGTAACACATCGATGTTTCAGTTACATCTGAGCAGTCCTTGCACAGCATCAAGGCTTTGTGCCTTCTAATGCTACCCTATGATCAAGTAGCCTGGGGGTGCCCCAGAAGCTGATAGGGGACATGGCTGTGAAAAATGACCCCAAGTGACCAGAGGGGTATTCCGTATCGTATGATGTCATGAGTGAGCAAGCAGCTGTGTGGGACTTTGCTCTCTGCCAGGCTTAATAGACAACACCCGTCCATCAAGGCAGGCTCAGACATAACTGGCTGAGGAGCAACCTCAAGGAGGAGGCTTTGGGCATTACCAGGGATACCGTAGGAGCCAGTGGTGCTAATCAGAAATATGGCCATGAGCATATTGGGCTGCACTGGGAGGACTGTGGCCACCCAGACAAAGGCAGTTCTTGTCTGTCTTGACTCAGCAGCGGTGTGGCCACATCTGGAGCAGTGTGTCTCAGTGTGGGGCTCCCCATTTTGGAGGAATGTGGAGGAACTGTTGTGTGGCCAGAGAAATTCGTCCGTCATAGGGTTAGGGGTCGTGTGTGGAGAGGCTGAGAGACCTGGGCTTCTTTAGCCTGGTGAAGAGCAGGCTGAGAGAAGAATAGTAGGTGCTCAGGAGACCTTGAAAATTTCTCTCCGAGATGATGGCACTTTTTTTTGGGTAGTTGGAAACAGGTTGAGAAAGGGCAACCATCAGAAAGTGCAGCTTTGGAAGTCCAGAGTGGATCTGAGCATAAAGATATGTCATTCTGAGTGCAGTGCTGTGGTACAAAAAGTCACTTGGAGGGAGCCTGGATCTGCCCATGGCTTAGTTTTTCAAGGAACCTCTGGTGAGGATGGAGAGACACCAGTACATGTAGGGACATACTGGCACGAGAGCAAGCTAAGGAAGTACACTGGGTGTCTGCAGCCTGCAGGGAAACAGGTACAGGCATGGGACGTTGTAGAACTGCCTGTGGTGGACATGGCCAAGGGCGCTGGAAAGGCTGAAAGACCATGACAGAACCAAGGTCTTTGTCTCCTTGAGTAAGGCAGGTTTCTCTGCAACCAAGGCCTAAGAAGAGACAAAGGATCCTCAAGGCAATGGAGGCTCAATTCCTCCTTGCATGAACCCTGGAGAGGCCAGGAGGTGCCATACCATCGTCCTTCACTTGCCATCACACTCCCCACAACCCCAGGAAATACTCTGAGGTACCAGTGAGGGACTGGATCTCCCTTTCCTGGAGATGGGGGTCAGGGCTTGACCATCCTCCTTCATCCAAAAACCTCACAGTTTTCTCAGCATCAGATTTGCTCACACTTTACCTTTGCCTGCTTGGAACCATGGCGTCTGATTATCTTCTCTCAGGAGTCTGTGTCGGTAGTGGCCCTCAGTGGGACCCATTAATTCTTGAAGGTACTTTGGGACTAACTTCACATTTTGACTTCTGGAAAGGTTTGTGCAACCTTCTCTCAGTATCTCAGGTTCATGGACTCAGCACCAAATGCACCCTGGGGCTCATTACAATGCAGAAAGCCTTCATGTGCCTTTCTCTTCTCCTTGATTTTTCAGCTCTTAATGCCTTATATTGCTAATTGGAGCTGTTTCAAGGAGGTAGGTGAAGGGGAAGAGTTGAGTGAGTAGTTAATAAAAAAAGAGGTTAACGTTTTAAGAGTATTTTTTATAGTTTTTCAGCCTATCGAAGAAGGGATAGCAGCACACTCCAACGGATATTGATCCAGGCTGTCTCCTAAGGAGACAAGGCAAGGCAGGAAAAGCAGTCCCTTGGGGTGTCTATGGACAACCTTGCTCCTCACCTCCCCAAGCCCACCAGTTCCCTCATCAGCCTCCTGGCACTTGCATCACTTCTCCTCACATCAGACTTCTCCACTGAGCTCTGCAGCTGCCTGGTACAGCTCCTTTGCACCAGCTCCCACCTGCTTTCCTTAGAGAACCGAGCTGCACACAGGCACAGAAAGGGTTCTCTTCCTTACCAACAAACAAAAGTGAAACATTATGCAATTTAATAAACTTTAAAACTCTCTCCTCAGCTGCATGCAAAGTCCAGGCAGCATCTCATGTGGTGAACCTTTCACAAGGCATTTCCATAAAAAAACAGCTTTAGACAAACTGACAAGAAAGGAGATATATAAAATCAGTGAGGTGTTGACTAAAGAGTTATCCTTCTCAATGATGGGGCAGGTTCCTAACTGCTTGAAGCTCAAAGCAGAGACCATGTAGTGGAGAGGTATCTGAATGACCGAATACCAAGTGAAGGAGGAAACCTGAGTGTAATGAGAAGGGCATAATTCCACATAGTGTGCTGAAGATATCCTTATGCATTGCCATTGAATCATGAGAGGTAGAAACTCCTAAATGATAAGGGAGATGAAATATTAGACCGTGTATTGGTAATACAAGAGCACAGAAAGGTCAATATTTATTCTCCTGCGCCTAGCACACTTGCTGGAAATTCCCGTTGTGTCATGGTGGGAGAACACCGTCATTTCCGAAAAATACTCCGATGATTCTGCTGATCAAAATGTGCTTGCAGAGTTTTTTAAAATATAAATGTAATAATATTGTGCGTCAGTTATCTGACCATAAATAGGCAGTGCCCTTTCTAGGGGCCCCAAAGTACCTGGGGTGCGGGGCTGGGATTGGCACCCATCCCAGAGGACATGGGGAGACCAGAGGACCACAGGAATCTGCAGTTCATCCTGTGAGAAACAAAGTTTGACCAAGTGGTTCAACGTTTGATTCAGCGCAAATTTCAAAAGCCCCAAGGACAGAGATTGCCCGGCGTCTCTGGGTGACCTGTTCCAGCACTTGGCTGAACTCCTAGGGAAAAATGTTGTCCTTCTCTCCCAGCAAAACCTCTCCCCTTTTCCCTTCCTCCCATTGTCTTTTGTCCTCCCACCACGCACCATGGTGAAGAGATGACATCTGTATTCGCTAGGACATCCTCATAGGAACCGATAGGCTGGAATAAAGTTCCAGTTTGCCTCTCATGATCCCCCAGAAACCTCTTTGTGCCCTGTGCCTCTTCTGTTCCTCCTGCTTGAGACAGCAAGGATGAGCAGGGGTGGCCATTCCCCCCCCTTGCAGGCACTGAGTGCAGGAGCAGGAGGGAAGTGGCTGTGCAGCAAAATTCACATATAAATCTCTGGTGAGTGGCCAGTGCTGTAAATGGCCAAATAGGGAGCACACCAGTGAAAGCTCATTCAGCTCCCTCTTTCTAATACATCACCACACGACCTCCTCCCCTCAGACCACGGAGAATTCCAACACAGCAGAATGAACTAACAGGGTTAAAATCTTCCAACTGTCCCTGACCCCAGCTTTGAAAGAAGAGCCCCACCTCCAGAAGCCAGCACTGAGAAAGTCGCCTTTTATTACAGAGATCTGATACATGAGGCCACCTGCACCATCGGGCCAGACACATGTGCAAAGACCTCTGGGTCAGACAGACTGTGTTCATGTCTCTGAGTAAGTTGAGTGGATGCAGACATTCCTAGAGAAACAGATTTACCGCAGGCAAAATGTCCAAAGCACAGGAGGTTTCCCAAGATACACTGGAAATCTCTTGCGAAGAGACATGGACAGCTCATTGCTGCTGAAATACTACTGACTGAATGAGCTTCTTCAGGGCATCTTTGAGCTCCTGGTTCCTCATGCTGTAGATGAGGGGGTTCACTGCTGGAGGAAACACCGCGTACAGGACAGCTATCACCACATCCAAGGAAGGGGAGGAGATGTTAGGGGGCTTCAGATAAGAAATCACGATAGTGCTGACAAACAGGGAGACCACAGCCAGGTGCGGGAGGCACATCGAAAAGGCTTTGAGCCGTCCCTGCTCAGAGGGGATTCTCAGCACGGCCCTGAAGATCTGCACATAGGACACCACAATGAAAACAAAACACCCAAAAGCTATAGATACACTAACCCCAAGAAGCCCAACTTCCCTGAGGTAGGAACGTGAGCAGGAGAGCTTGAGGATCTGGGGGATTTCACAGAAGAAGTGTTCCACAGCATTGCCCTTGCAGAGAGGAATTGAAAATGTATTGGCGGTGTGCAAGAGAGCATAGAGAAAAGCACTGCCCCAGGCAGCTGCTGCCATGTGGACACAAGCTCTGCTGCCCATCATCGGTTCATAGTGAAGAGGTTTGCAAATGGCCATGTAGCAGTCATAGGCCATGACGATGAGAAGACAATACTCCCCCACAATCAAGAAGACAAAGAAAAAGAGCTGGACAACACATACTGCATAGGAAATGGCCCTGGTATCCCAGAAGGAATTGGTCATGGATTTAGGGACAGTGGTGGAGATGGAGCCCAGGTCAAGAACAGAGAGGTTGAGGAGGAAGAAGTACATGGGGGTGTGGAGGCGGTGATCACAGGCTATGGCGATGATGATGAGGCTGTTGCTGAGGAGGGCAGCCAGGTAGATGCCAAGGAAGAGCCAGAAGTGCAAGAGCTGCAGCTCCCGTGTGTCTGCAAATGCCAGGAGGAGGAAGTGGGTGATGGAGCTGCGGTTGGTCATTTACTTTCTCTACACACGAGGTCCTGTTCCTAGAGGAAGAATCAATGAAGAGTTAGGGGAGACTTCTCAGAGGAAAATCAAAGCTTTGCTCTGCAGCGGTGGGTTCATGGGCATGGTGGCACAAGGGCTCATGGGCATTGTGGGGCAAGGCCCAGACCTGGTGTGAGACTTTGCCAGAGGAATCTGCTCTTGTTGCAGAAGGGATTTTCAGCATCTGCACTGCCAGTGCTAAGGAATGGCGATGGCAGAAGGCAGTCTCAGAGGTTTTGGGTTCTTGCAGCTTCCGTCTTGTCACCTTGGGGGTGTGTTTGGATGTCAGAAACCCTCAGAAATTCTGCTGCACTCAGGGAGAAAGGAGGGAGTCTTGTGAGGTGAAACAATTGCTTGTGGCTTAGTGCAGAAGGAGGGCAGCTGGTCTGTCCCTCAGCCTTGTTCTGAGCTGCCCTGGGCTTGTTCTTCGTAAGGTGGATGATGAGCACAGTCCTATGTTATCCTGAAAAACAATCAGATGCTACTGAGAACAGAGGGATCCAGTGCAGACCACTAAATGTGTCACCCTTTCTCAAGGTCACAGTGCTTCACTTCTAGCCAAGGACACACACAACTCATTTCACTAACCCAACAGCATGTCCTCCCTTGTAGGATCTCTGTGCTTCTCCATGGGGCTTGCACATAACGAAAAGGTGTGACAGGACAGGTTTACATTGTGGAGGGCTGCTCACAGCTTGGAAGGACACCTCAAGGACATAGCCAAGTTTTCTAAGGATAGCATCTGATGAAGGGAAAAGCAGTTGATCCTCCAGCCCCACAGACACACAGTGGAGACGAAAGTTGGGGCACTTGTTCCCATGGACACACCTGCATTAAAGGAGCCAAAAGATCAGCCTGTGATGCTGCAGGTGAATGTCCAGCTCGCTAACGAAGCTGACAGCAAAAATGAAATAACAATAAGAAGAACACAGACAAGTGGAGAAGCAAGCCAATATCCAAGGAGGGTCTGGCTGAGAGAAGCCAGGGCAGAGGCAGCCGGGACCTCAGCACAGCATCACCCTTCCCCAGCTGTGCACGCCGCCTCCCAGACACCAACATTGCCAGGCAGTTGAGCTCTGAGCCCCTGTGATCTGCAGCAGAGAAATGGAGACGTGGCTGGAGAGCTGCCCCCTGGCTCTGCTGGAGCTCTGCTGCAGAGCAGGTGGTTCATGGCTTGGAGCCCACAGCCCTGAGGGCAGAGGCTTTGGTGGGTGGGAGAGGAGGCAAGGGCTCTTGCTCAGAGAAAGGGCTCTGCATTGGAGGGGATCACATGGAGGTTTCTGAATTCTTCCTCCCACAACAGTTCTGGTTTTCATTTCTACTTCTTCCGTGATCACATCTCTGCTGCCTGGATATTTTCCACCTGGGAGAAGTTTCCTTGTCCCATGTCTTTCCCTGTCAGCAGTCACAGACCCCATCCCAACCCCTGTGCACTCACCCTGGCCCTACAGAAACCTGTCTGTTTGCAGGGCACGGCCTGGGTGCATGTTCCTGTTTGCAGGTGGAAAATGAAAGGTCAGGCTAAGCCTGGTAGGTCCAGGAAAGGTGATGCTGGTCCTGTCGACAGGCAGAGGAATGGCTGAGGGTGCTTTAGGAGGCTCCTATCAGAGTTATTGATCACTGGCTCAGGAATCTCGGTGACTTCTTCAAGGCTGAAAGCTCCTTTTCCATTTATCCCTTTTACACTACCCTCCCTCTTCCAAATAGGAAACTGATAACACAAATTCAGGAAGTTTTTGTTATCTTTATGGTTATCCTGGGCATGACCTTCTTCTTGAATCAGCCCTTTGGAAATATTCTGGGGATGAACTGGAGTTGTGAGCATCCCTGACCTGTGCAGCAGTCTCCTGGTAGGAGAAAAACCCTGCCCTTCCGGGCTTCTCTTCTTCCACCCACAGATTCTCCCCACAGCACCATCGGGAACTCCCCAAGCAGGCTGAGCACTGACCCCAGCATACAGACTCCTGCGGTAAAGGGACCTGCTCTGGAGGACAGTCCTGGGCACCCCTGGCTGCACACCTGGCTTAATATCCTACCAGTAACCCCCAGAGAAGGCAGTCAACATGCCCTACTCCTCTGATGGCAGGGCAGGGAAAAACTTCTCTGGAATGTGTCTTCCTCCTCTAGGCTTGAGAAGCTGTGACAACCCTCCACAAAGATCCTGTAGGCTGTAGGATGTGCCAGCTTTTGGAGATCCCTCCAGCAGCTTCAGATTCACTGCCCTGCTTCCAGGGACTTACCATTTCATGGGTTGTGAAAATTTCTCCCTCAGTGAGCTCTCAGCATCCTCCCACCCCACACTGCCTTGAACCTTGGTTAAACAAGGAGCTTCTAGCGGAGATCAGGCAGAAGAGAAAGGTCCATGGAATGTGGAAAGAGGGACAGGCCACTTGGGAAGAGTACAGAAACGTGGTGAGAGCATGCAGGGATGTGACGAGGAAGGCCAAGGCTCACCTGGAAGTGAAGCTGGCAAGGGATGTCAAAAACAACAAGAAGGGCTTCTTCAACTACATCAGCAGCAAAAGGAAGGCTAGGGACAACGTGGGGCCGCTGCTGAATGAGGCGGGTGTCCTGGTGACGGGGGATGCGGAGAAGGCAGAGCTACTGAATGCCTTCTTTGCTTCAGTCTTCAGTGCTAAGACTGGCCCTCAGGAATCCCAGGCCCCGGAGGTAAGAGAAGAAGCCTACAAAGAGGACGACTTTCCCTTGGTTGAGGAGGACTGTGTGAGGGATCGCTTAAGCAATCTGGATGTCCACAAATCCATGGGCCCCGATGGAATGCACCCACGAGTGCTGAGGGAGCTGGCGGATGTCATTGCTGAGCCACTCTCCATCATCTTTGAGAGGTCTTGAAGGACAGGAGAGGTGCCCGAGGACTGGAGAAAGGCCAGTGTCACTCCAATCTTCTAAAAGGGCAAGAAGGAGGACCCAGGGAACTACAGGCCGGTCAGCCTCACCTCCATCCCGGGAAAGGTGATGGAGCAGCTTATCCTGGAGGCCATCATGAAGCAAGTGGAAGAAAAGAAGGTTATCAGGAGTAGTCAGCATGGCTTCAGCAAGGGGAAATCATGCCTGACCAATCTGATAGCTTTCTACGATGACATGACTGGCTGGGTAGACGAAGGGAGAGCCGTGGATGTTGTCTACCTTGACTTCAGCAAGGCTTTCGACACAGTCTCCCATGATATCCTCCTAGGGAAGCTGAGGAAGTGTGGGCTGGATGAGTGGTCGGTGAAGTAGATTGAGAACTGTCTGAATGGCAGAACTCAGAGGGTTGTCATCAGCGGCGCTGAGTCTAGTTGGAGGCTGGTGACAAGTGGTGTCCCCCAGGGGTCAGTACTGGGCCCAGTCTTGTTTAACTTCTTCATCAACGACCTGGATGAAGAGTTAGAATGTACCCTCAGCAAGTTTGCTGATGACACCAAACTGGGAGGTGTGGTAGATACACCGGAAGGCTGTGCTGCCATTCAGTGTGACCTGGATAGGCTGGAAAGCTGGGCAGAGAGGAACCTGATGATGTTCAACAAGGGCAAGTGCAGGGTCCTGCACCTGGGGAGGAACAACCTCATGCACCAGTACAGGCTTGGGGTGGACCTGCTGGAGAGCAGCTCTGCGGAGAGGGACCTGGGTGTCCTGGTGGACGACAGGTTAACCATGAGCCAGCAGTGTGCCCTGGCTGCCAAGAAAGCCAATGGGATCCTGGGGTGCATCAAGAAGAGTGTGGCCAGCAGGACGAGGGAGGTTCTCCTTCCCCTCTACACTGCCCTGGTGAGGCCTCATCTGGAGTACTGTGTCCAGTTCTGGGCTCCCCAGTTCAAGAAGGATGAAGAGCTACTGGAGAGAGTCCAGCGGAGGGCTACGAGGATGGTGAGGGAACTGGAGCATCTCCCCTACGAGGAGAGGTTGAGGGAACTGGGCTTGTTCAGCCTGAAGAAGAGAAGGCTGCGAGAAGACCTAATAAATGCCTACAAATATCCTAAGGATGGGTGTCAGGAGGATGGGGCCAAGCTCTTTTCAGTGGTGCCCAGCGACAGGACAAGGGGCAATGGGCACAAACTGAGGCACAGGAAGTTCCGTCTGAACATGAGGAAGAACTTCTTCCCTCTGAGGGTGACGGAGCACTGGAACAGGCTGCCCAGGGAGGTTGTGGAGTCTCCTTCTCTGGAGATATTCAAGACCCGCCTGGACAAGGTCCTGTGCAGCCTGCTGTAGGTGACCCTGGTTCGGCAGGGGGGTTGGACTAGATGACCCACAGAGGTCCCTTCCAACACCTACTATTCTGTGATTCTGTGATTCTGTGAACCTCTCTCTGCCTCGCTCCTTTCCCCTCGCTGCCTGCAGGCAGTGCCCTCAGCCCTGCTGTGCTTTGCAGAGGAGCTACTCCTAGGCACAGCTGTCTCTTTGAAGTGTTTCCCTGTTACCATGAGCTCCCTCCATCCCGGAAGCCCAGCCCAGCTCAGCAGCAGAGGACCAGCTCAAGGCGGCTCTTTCTCTGCCCACTCTGGGCTCCCTTGTGATGTTTCTGGGTCTCCAGAGATACAGCTGTGAAACAGGCTGAAGTCATCACTGATGTTCACTCCCTCAGCTGGGGACAACAACTTCTTTCTAGCAATGTCACTTCTCCTTATCACATTTAAGACAACTGAACCTGCAATTATTTCTGTGTCCAGCGCTGTTGATGCATGTAATCAGCCTGAGTCCTGTGGCACAGGGAGAGGCCTGTCCCATCTTTAGCCAGTAGATGTAGGCAGTGCTTCTCCCACATCCTTTAGTTATGTCTTTGACGACGCATTCAAAGAACAGATCAATAATTACCACAGTGTTTTTGGATCACACGCTTTTCCGTAGCCAAGCACATTTTCAGAAACACCTTGTCCTTCCTGGTGATCTACTTCACCTGCACCATAGGCCCCCCAAGGCTGCAGAGATACCAGAGACAGCAAAAGCCTCTTCTGGCAGGGATGCAGAGTCCAGCCCTGCATCTCTCTGCTCCTGAGGGTTCATCAGGTTTGTCTCTCGTTAGAGAGTCCTCATTTCCTCTTTACGTTGTCATCTACCCTCCACACCAGCATGCTCTAAAGCAAAGCTTTGCTTGCATGGGACCTTGGGCACTTGGGAACACCTTTCTTTATTTCATGTCTGAGCCTGCTCCTGGTGCCATGGCTGAAGTCCAGCACATCTCTGTTCTGACATAAGGAACCTATAACCAGGGTGAGGAAGGGTCCTAAGTCTTATTTAGCCAGCCTGAGGAAGTCTTGCGATCAAAGGCCTCACATCTTACTGGGGACTTTAATGACCCTGGGTATTGGGTTTCCATGGCAAGGCTTTGGTAGTGGTGAGGCGGGCTGCAGAGGTGGTTTAGGTGAGAAGAGAGCAACAGCTGACTGCTTGTTGGACATAGCAGGTTTCAGCTGGCTCCAAAATGCACCAGCCACTGCCCAAACCTGAGCCAGTAAGCAATTGCAGTGGCCCTTCTCTGATAGCCTACTGGAGAAAGGACAAAAGAGAGTGGGCAACAACTGTAAAAGAGAAGAATGAGAGAAACAAACCTACAGACACCAAGGTGAGCAAAGAAGGAGGGGGAGTGAGAGAGAGGCTTGGTGGGCAGCTGGCAGCCATGAGTCATCTGACTCCCATGACATTCACAGGACAGCAGAGTGCAAATGCTCCTTTACGTGTCCGGAGGTTCTTTGCATCAGCTTTTTAGCACAGATGGACCAACAAACGTGATGTTCACCGGGATCTGAAAACCTGTGTCATCCTGGTCAGCCTTGGCTCCAGTAGCAAAGCCATAGTGGAGTCTCAGCTCCCGAAGGGAGTGTGGAAGGAGAGCAGCAGAGTGCAGATGCCAGGTCTCAGAGTGGCAGACTTTGGCCAAGACCGGGAACTTCCAATGGGCAGTGTCACTGCAGGGCTGCAGAATTCAGTGCAACTGCTTTCAAGGACAACATCCTCTAAACCCATAAAGGGTACAAGCTGATACTCCAGCAACCAAGGGCACCTCTCAGGACACCAGCTACGCTAAACACGCAACATGTCAGGAAGCTCCATGGAAAAAGGGAAGCAGAGAGGGTGTGGACAGAGGATCTCACTTCCAAGGAGAAATGTAGACATAAGGAGGGTTTTAGGAAAGCCAAAGCTCTCCAGGAGTTAACATTTGCAAGGGGGTCCAAGGGCATCAAAGTGATGAAGAGCAGGTGTAGGTCTGTCTGAGGAACTCTTTGTCCTCTTTGACTCTGTCTTCACCCACAAGTTCTCCCAACCCTTGGTGCCCTGAAGCCGGATTCTGGAGGAGAACAACCATCAGTGGATGTGGATCACGCCAGGGGCTATTGAGCAAGGTTTTTTTGGATTGCTGGGTACCAAAATCAAATCAGGTCAGATCGCCCCTGCTCTTGTCCTGTTCATTGTGAGATTCAGCCTAGAATTCTTCACCTGGCTTCTTCTGTAATATTTTTGCTGTACAGCTATGACAGCATAAACCTAAACTACCGTACTCTTATGTCATACTGCAACAGAAATCATTTGTGAGTTGCAAGGAAAAAACCCACAAACTGCAATTCTTCTAGGAAATATGCCACTCCAGTTTCCAGCGGGCAGCCCTCCAGACAAGGTAGACAGTTTGATCTTGCTTCCGGTTCGCTTGAAGGGACTTCCAAGTCATTTTTACAGGAGGTGTGTAGAAACTTAATTTGGCAGGATTAGAGGGGCCGTGCCTCCAGCCAGGTGGAGGAAAGGGACAACCGTGTTTATTGGCCGGTGTGGATTCAGTGGCCTGGCAAGTCAGATCCACAAGAGTATAAAGCTCTGGTGGACACTGGGGCACAGTGTACTTTAATGCCATCATATTTCAAAGGGTCAGAGTCCATTTGCATTTCGGGAGTGACAGGGGAGTCCCAAGAGCTGAGTGTACTGGAGGCTGAAGTGAGCCTCACTGGGCAGGACTGGCAGAAGCACCCCATTGTAACTGGCCCCGAGGCTCCGTGCATCCTTGGGATAGACTGTCTTAGGAGAGGCTATTTCAAGGACCCAAAGGGACATCGGTGGCCTTTTGGCATAGCTGCTTTGGAGACGGAAGAAATTAAACAGCTGTCCATTTTGTCTGGTCTCTCGGAGGATCCTTCCGTTGTGGGGTTGCTGAGGGTTGAAGAACAATAGGTGCCAATCGCAACCACAAAAGTGCACCGGCAAAAATACCACACCAACCGAGACTCCCTGAAACCCATTCATCAGTTGCTCTATAAACTGGAGAGAGAAGGAGTGATCAGCAAAACTCGCTCACCCTTTAATAATCCCGTAAGGCCAGTGAGAAAATCTACTGGAGAGTGGAGGCTGACAATAGACTACCATGGCCCGAATGAAGTCACACCACCGCTGAGTGCTGCCGTGCCAGACATGCTACAACTTCAGTATCAGCTGGAGTCAAAGGCAGCCAAGTGGTACGCTACAATTGACATCGCTAATGCATTCTTCTCCATCCCTTCGGCAACAGAGTGCAGGCCACAGTTTGCTTTCTCTTGGAGGGGTGTTCAGGACACCTGGAATCAACTGCCCCAGGGGTGGAAACAGTCCCATCATTTGACATTGACTAATCTAGACTGTGTTGGAAAGGGGTGAAGCTCCAGAACATCCACAGTACATCGATGACATCATCATATGGGGCAATACAGCAGAAGAATTTTTTGAGAAAGGAGAGAAAATACTACATATCCTTCTGAAAGCCAGTTGTGCCATAAATGGAAGCAAAATCAAGGGACCTGCTCAAGACATCCTATTTTGGGGATTAAAGTTGCAAGAGGGGCATCTTCAGATAATAAAGGACATGATCAACAAGAGCTAGGCCACAAACCCCAGATGAGCAGAGGGAGAAAGCTTTAGAGAGCCCTAACCTCTCCGGAGACACACTACAGTAGGAAAAGGCACCCAGTCTCCATAGGGTTTGCATATATTTCCCATTGGGGTGGCTAGAGTTTGCATGCAGCTCTGGATCCTTGTCATCACTGCTCCCTCCCAAAATCAGTCCTTGAATTTCACACCTTTGGTCTCGAGATCTGTGTGCTGTGATTGAGAGGAACTGGGGCAGAGCACGGTGGAACAGTCATACTATCTTGGAGGGTTCAATCCCTCTTCTTGAGTGTCCCTATCACTTTGGCAGTGAAGGAGGCTCTTCCTCCACCTTGCAACAGTCTCAGCCCCACTTGAAGAGAAACTCTGAGTGAGTTTATGTCCACTCCAAAATGGGGCGGAGGGATTGGGAGGCAGGGCAGGGAGAGGCTAGTCTTGTGGAAGGATGGGTGATTTGACATTTTCCACATAGGATATTTCCATAAATGGGGGAATGGCTGAAGAAGTCTTGATTGAATTCTGCCTTGAATACAGATGATCTCTTCTGCCACTGTCTATGCAGGAGAGGATACAAGGTTAGCGGCTCAGCTGCACTGGAGTCAGCTGATGTGGCTGAGCCCAGGCATGACAAGACCACTGACCAGCCCTCACTATGAAATCCCTCCCATGACCAAGTCCAGGCCCTGCAGTCCTTCAGGGATGTCCCTGACTTGCTCTGGGTCTCCCACAGGCCACAGCTCCTCACAGGTTCAGCCGCTGGCTGCTCTGACTTTCCAGAGCACATCTCCATCTACTGGTGTCCACAGCAACTTCTCCACACCCTTTTTGGAAACATCTCTTCCATAGACCCACAGAGCCAATGCAGTGGTCTCCATCCAATTTCCCTTTCAACCTTCCCTTGACTAGGATGCCTGCAGCATGCAATCTGCATATGGCTTGTAATGATGAGATTAAGACACTCAGACCAGGTCTTGGTGATTCTGCTCATGAAGATTCCTTTTGATTTTAAAGGAAAAGACAATCAGCAACCAAGTTGTTGCTGGGGTTTAAAATGGGAAAACATAGAGAAAGGATATAAGAGGGTCTGGTTGAATTTTTGACAGGTTTCTCTTGAGTACGCTTCCCTGGACTGACTTCTCCCTTCATAGTGGGCATGTGTGAATGGTAGTGAACTTCAAGCTGGTGAGCAGGGCACAGGGTGTGTGTAGCAGCAACTGCAGCAGGGCTGCAACCATCAGCATCTGGGTGCTAGCAGTGGGGATACCACGGGACTCTGGGTGCAGGTACTTGACCGAATGAATATCTGCAGAGGAGCTGGGTCTACCCTTGAGAGGTTTCCCAGCTGGATGAGGCTCTGTAGTTTTCCTCCTGCCTGCCAGGAGCACATCCACACTGTGAGACCTGAGGAGCTCGTGGAAAAACAGTGCAGGGCAAGTTGGCAAAAGGTGGATTGAGAACTGGCTGAATGGCAGAACTCAGAGGTTTGTCATCAGCGACGCTGAGTCTAGTTGGAAGCCGGTAACTAGTGGTGTCCCTCAGGGGTCAGTACTGGGCCCAGTTTTATTTAACTTCTTCATCAATGACCTGGATGAAGAGTTAGAATGTACCCTCAGCAAGCTTGCTGCTGACACCAAACTGGGAGGTGTTGTACATACACCAGAAGGCTGTGCTGCCATTCAGCGTGACCTGGATAGGCTGGAAAGCTGGGCAGAGAGGAACCTGATGAGGTTCAACAAGGGCAAGTGCAGGGTCCTGCACCTGGGGAGGAACAACCTCATGCACCAGTACAGGCTTGGGGTGGACCTGCTGGAGTGCAGCTCTGCGGAGAGGGACCTGGGTGTCCTGGTGGACGACAGGTTAACCATGAGCCAGCAGTGTGCCCTGGCTGCCAAGAAAGCCAATGGGATCCTGGGGTGCATCAAGAAGAGTGTGGCCAGCAGGACGAAGGAGGTTCTCCTTCCCCTCTACACTGCCCTGGTGAGGCCTCATCTGGAGTACTCTGTCCAGTTCTGGGCTCCCCACTTCAAGAAAGATGAGGAGCTACTGGAGAGAGTCCAGCGGAGGGCTACGAGGATGATGAGGGGACTGGAACATCTCCCCTACGAGGAGAGGCTGAGGGAGCTGGGCTTGTTCAGCCTGAAGAAGAGAAGGCTGAGAGGGGACCTAATAAATGCTTATAAATATCTGAAGGGTGGGTGTCAGGAGGATGGGGCCAAACTCTTTTCAGTGGTGCCCAGTGACAGGACAAGGGAAATGGGCACAAACTGAGGCACAGGAAGTTCCGTCCGAACATGAGGAAGAACTTCTTCCCTCTGAGGGTGACGGAGCACTGGAACAGGCTGCCCAGGGATGTTGTGGAGTCTCCTTCTCTGGAGATATTCAAGATCTGCCTGGACAAGGTCCTTTGCAGCTTGCTGTAGGTGACCCTGGTTCGGCAGGGGGGTTGGACTAGATGACCCACAGAGGTCCCTTCCAACCCCTACTATTCTGTGATTCTGTGATTCTGTGAATCACCAGTGATGACTTCAGCCTGTTTCACAGCAGGTTCCCCTGGAGAGAAAAAGACACCTCAAGTGAGCCCAGAGGGCAAAGAACCAGAGACACACTGAGCTTGTCCTCTGCTGCTGAGCTGAGGCTGAGCTTCTGGGACGAGCTGACGTCATGGCAAGTGGGCAGCGCTGCAGACTGTGAGCTCAGCCCAGCAGCAGCTCCTCTGCAAAGCACAGCAGGCAGCGAGGTGAGAGGAGCGAGGTAGAGAGAGGGTGAAGGCAGTGTGGAGTGGAAGGATGCTGAGAGATCACTAGGTGAGAGATGTTTTCAGCCATTGACACAGTAAGTCTCTGCATGAAGGGCAATGTGCATGCAGTTTGTGGAAAGATCTCCTCAAGCTGGCACACCCCACAGACTATGGGGGGGTGAGGAATATCACAGTTTCTCTTTTGTAGAAGGTGAGGACGTGCTGCAAAGCAGGGACTGCCTGCTGCACCCTCAGAGGGACAGGCCATGACAGCTGCCTTCTCCCAGGGACGGCTGCAGGGTTGGGAAGGTGGATGTGCAGCCCGGGCTGCCCCAAGATGTCCTTCCGTGCGGGGTCTCTGCACCAACATGGGTCAGTGTGCTGGGGCAGGGACTCTGCTGCCTGCCAGAGCCAGCACTCACCGTGCCCAAGCAGCTCACCACAATGCTATAGGGAGAAGCTGTGGATGGAAGGAGAGACCCTTGGCAGGGCAGGGTCCTTCTGCTGCATGGGTCAGGGCTGCTCACAGCTCCAGATCACCCCAGGGCATTTCCAAGGGAACCTCTCAAGATGGAGTTCCCTGAAGGGGAAGGTGTCCTGGTTGTCCTGGTGGACGACAGGTTAACCATGAGCCAGCAGTGTGCTCTGGCTGCCAAGAAGGCCAATGGCATCCTGGGGTGCATCAAGAAGAGTGTGGCCAGCAGGACGAGGGAGGTTCTCCTTCCCCTCTATACTGCCCTAGGGAGGCCTCATCTGGAGTACTCTGTCCACTTCTGGGCTCCCCACTTCAAGAAAGATGAGGAGCTACTGGAGAGAGTCCAGCGGAGGGCTACAAGGATGGTGAGGGGACTGGAACACCTCTCCTACGAGGAGAGGCTGAGGGAACTGGGCTTGTTCAGCCTGAAGAAGAGAAGGCTGCGAGGGGAACTAATAAATGCTTATAAATATCTGAAGGGTGGATGTCAGGAGAATGGGGCCAAACTCATTTCAGTGGTGCCCAGTGACAGGACAAGGGGCAATGGGCACAAACTGAGGCACAGGAAGTTCCGTCCGAACATGAGGAAGAACTTCTTCCCTCTGAGGGTGACAGAGCCCAGGAACAGGCTGCCCAGGGCGGTGGAGGAGTCTCCTTCTCTGGAGATATTCAAGACCCGCCTGGACAGGGTCCTGTGCAGCCTGCTGTAGGTGACCCTGCTTTGGCAGGAGGGTTGGACTAGATGACCCACAGAGGTCCCTTCCAACCCCTACCAGTCTGTGATTCTGTGATTCTGTCTGTCTGCTGAAGTTTCTCCTCTTGGTTTGCTGGGTGGGCAGTGGGACGTTTCCCAGGGCACTTTTAAACTGGGGTGTAAAAGGAGGGATGACTGTAGAGAGGAGAAGCTTTCCTGAGTCTGCATTTTCACTTTCCAGCTCTGGGCACTACAGACAGCACCAGCATCCCCTGGCCAGTTTCATCAGGGTTTATGTGAGCTGCCCTTCAGTCCCTGCACACATGGAGAGGCTGCAGGGCAGAGCTGGGCACACAGGGGCTGGGCTGGGGTCTGTGAGCACTGGCAGGGAGGAGATGTGGGGCCAGAGCAAGAGCTCCTGGCAGGGACAGCTCCAGGCAGTCGAGATGAGCAGGCAGGGAGGGAACTGCTCATGGAAACCCTGTTGCAGGGGAGATATGGGCACCTCCTGGCCAGCCCTGCAGTGCAGATGCCTTCCCTGAACAATCCCCTGCCTCTCTCCTCTGCCTCTCCCCTTCCCTCTCTCAGCCAAATCCTCACTCTATTCTTCCTTAGTTTCTCCTCTTTTCTCCTTTAAATTTATCTTTTTGTTGCTGTCACTCTCTGGGGATGGGAGTTTCAGCTGCAGAACCAAACTCTGATCTTGTTTGTCTGTTCATGCAGATGTGACCATGGGAACAAGTGTCCCACCTTCCCTCTGACCTGTGGGGCTGTGGGCAATGCAGGCTGTGGGGCTGGGGACTGAGTCACTTTTCTCTAAATGAAAAGCTGTCATTAAGATAATTGGCTAACTCCTTGGGTGTCATTCCAAGGTGTCAGATGCCCTCCAGGATGCAAATGTGACCTGCAGTGTCTCTGTTGTATTTTAAAGCCCCATGGACAAACACAGAGATACTACAACCGAGGAAATGCTGTTGGGCTGTTGAAATGAGCCACTTTTGTTCTTGGCTAGAAGTGGGGTGCTGAGACCCACAGTAAGAGTGAGACATTCACTGGTCTCTGTTCTCCGTAGTGTCTCTATCTGAGGAAGACGAAAGCCCAGGGCAGTCCTTCCAGATGGAAGGATCAACCATCTCCCCTATCTTTGCACTAAGCCCAGTCAATTCTCTTGCCTCGCAGGACTCGCTCTATTTTCTCCCTGAGTGCAGCAGAATTTCTGAGGGTTTCTGACATTCAAACACACACCCAAGGTGACATGAGGGAAGCTGTAAGAACCCAAAACCTCTGAGACTGCCTTCTGCCATCCCCATTCCTTAGCACTGGCAGTGCTGATGCTGAAAAGCCCTTCTGCGATATGATAAGGTTCTTCTCATGAAGTTGAACACCAGGTCTGGCCCTGCCCAACCATGCCCATGAACACACTGCTGCAGAGCAGGGCTGGATCCTTGGCAGCCAGAGGGAGGAGGTCCTGCTCCTTCCGCTGCACTCAGCAAAACCTAACCAGAATTGCAGCCACAGAGCTGAAGAAAGGGCTCCTGGAAAAAGAATGAGGTGTGTGTGAAACTGTGAGGGTCTAGGAGAAAGGCTTTTATGCTTCTCTGAGCTGTCCGCCCTGACTCTTCCCTGTTTTTTCCTCTAATGACAGGTCCCCATGCACAGAGGAAGCAAATGTCCAACGGCAGCTCCGTCACACAGTTCCTGCTCCTGGTATTTGCAGACTCTCGGGAACTGCAGCTCTTGCACTTCTGGCTCTTCCTGGGCATCTACCTGGCTGCCCTCCTGGGCAACGGCCTCATCATCATCACCATAGCCTGTGAGCACCGCCTCCACACTCCCATGTACTTCTTCCTCCTCAACCTCTCCCTCGTCGACATCGGCTCCATCTCCACCATTCTCCCGAAATCCATGGCCAATTCCCTCTGGGACACTAGGGACATCTCCTACTTGGGATGTGCTGCCCAGCTCTTCATGTTTGCCTTCTTGGTAGTAGCAGAGCTTTGTTTTCTGACTGTCATGGCCTATGACCGCTATGTTGCCATCTGCAGACCCCTGCACTACGGGACTCTCCTGGGCAGCAGAGCTTGTGTCCACATGGCAGCAGCTGCCTGGGGCAGTGCTTTGCTCAATGCTCTCCTGCACACTGCCAATACATTTTCCATACCCCTCTGCCAGGGCAATGCTGTGGACCAGTTCTTCTGTGAAATCCCCCAGATCCTCAAGCTCTCCTACTCGCGCTTCTATCTCAGGGAAGTTGGGCTTGTTGGGGTTAGCTTTTCTTTAGCTTCAGGGTGTTTTGTTTTCATTGTGGTGTCCTATGTGCAGATCTTCAGGGCCGTGCTGATGATCCCCTCTGAGCAGGGACGGCACAAAGCCTTTTCCACGTGCCTCCCTCACCTGGCCGTGGTCTCCCTGTATGTCAGCACTTCCCTGTTTGCCTACCTGAAGCCCCCCTCCATCTCCTCGCCATCCCTGGACCTGGTAGTGTCATTCCTCTACTCTGTGGTTCCTCCAGCAGCGAACCCCCTCATCTACTGCATGAGGAACCAGGAGCTCAAAGACGCAACAAAGCAGCTCATTCTGTCAGTAGACTTTCGGCAGCAATAAGCTGTCATGTCTCTTCACAAGTGATTTCCAAATCATCTGGGGAACCTCTTGTGGTTTGGGCATTTTATCTGTGATAATTCAGTTTCTCCATGAGTGTCTGCATCTACTCCGCTTTTCCAGAGACATGAACCCAGTCTGTCTGACCCTTACGAATTTGTCTGGCACAGCGGTACTGTTGGTCTCCCCTATCATATCTTTCTAATAATAGCGGATTTCATCAGTGCCCGCGTCTGGAGCTATGGCTCTTTTTCCAAAGCCAGGGTCACGAACAGGCTGAAGAGCTCGTCTCTGTGAGGCCGTGCTGCTCTGCTGGGGTTCAGTGGTGGATGAGATGGAGTGAAGCATTGGGGAATTGGTCTTTCCTGAGCCTCCAAGTGTTGGTGCCCAGTTGCAATGGAAATGATGAATGATCAACAGGGACCTCCGTGGGACTGTCCCCTCATGGTTTCAGGCACTAGAGCCCATGTGCCCTGCAGAGCAGCACCGACAGCTCAGGGTCTTGTGGGGAGCATGGCAAGGGTGCAGGTATGACCAGCCAGGTGAGCACAGTTATGGTCCTCTGAGGAAAGGCTTTCTTTCGGCAGGTATGTCCCTGGAAAACAGCAAAGGACCAACTTCATGCTTCCAGGGAGGGATAAATGAAAAAGGGAGACCTGTTTCTACATGCACCACCTCCAGGCAGGCTACACTGTTGCTGGGGCAGCAGGAGCAGCCTAGGAGCCCCTCGGCCAGGAGTCTGGTGCTGGGGAGAGGGGCTGGTTCAGAGGGACATCCTGTAGTTTTCAATGAGCGTCTCTTGGAGACAAGAGCAGGCAACAGTGGGAGACACTGGTCTCTGTCTCCTCATGCTGTGGCTGGCCCTCAGCCCTGGGGCTGATGGGGAAGGCTGACACCTCTCTCTGCTCCCCAGGAGCCTCTGTGCCCTTCAGAGGGGCTGGGGCTGTGGGGTGAGTGCCCAGAATTCTGCAGCACTCTGTGATGGGCAGTTTTGTGGGGCCAGCCCAGACTGGACTGCTCTCCTGGACTGGGCTGGGGAGAACGCAGGGGAGGTGGAGAGAGCTGGGGAAGGGCTGGCCTAGGAGGGAAAGTTTCCAGAAGAGGAAAACACCTGTGTAGATCTTGGCTATTTGAGTATGCAGGGTGAGGGCACCTAGGAGGGCGCTCATGGTGCCGAGCCAGGTGACACAGTGAAGGAAGCAAGGCATGACAGGTGTAGAAGAGAGGGGCCCTATCTGTGCCATGTTCCCTGGACACCCCAGGAAAGCTGTGCCAGCACGATCTTGCCTGACCACCCCACACTCCAGCCCTTCCCATCTCTGGCTCTACACCTCAGTCCTGAGAAGGGATGTTTGCTGCATGGTCACCCCCATCATCCTCCAGGGCTTTGTGATACCCAGCTCTACTGCCATATTAATATAAAGGAAATCACTTTCCTCCTTACACTCCATACACACCAGGTCTCATAGCTCTTGCCACAGGTGGTCTCTCAGTCAAGCCTCTTATCAGACAGCTCCGATCAGGTGCTGGATCAGGTGCTTACGGCCGTGTCTCGAGAGATCTTGAAAATCCCCATTGTCTGAGATTCCTCCAAGTGCCCTCGGTCTCTGCTCCAGTGTTTGACTCTGAGGGATTTCTCAGCTCCTCTATGGACAGGCAACAAGTTAGGTGAGAGCTTGTGTGTTGGTCAAAGGAGACACTAAAAAGGAGAACACTGTGCTAGGAAATACTTATAGTTTCACCCTGGCCAACAACTAAACACCCAGAATGAACTGCGCACTCAACCCTTATACACCCAGCATGAAGGAGGAGACAGTCAGCAGTGACAAAAGTGAGAAAACTCATGGGTCAACACAAAGACAGTTTAATAGGTGAAGCAAAATCTGCATGTGTGAAGAATCAATAATGAGGAATTCAGTCACTGCTTCCCATGGGCAGACACGGGTTTAGCCATTGCCAGGAAATGAGGGCTTCAATACAGGTATCAGTGACATGGGAAGACAAATATCATGACCATAAATGCCTTCATTTCATCCTCTTCTCCCCGAGTTATTATCACTGACCATGACTTCTTATGGTATGCAATATCCTTTCAGTCATTTTGGGTCAGCTGTCTCAGGTTCTTCTGTACACTCAGCCAACTCACTGTCCAGGCAGAGTGTGAAAACGAGGAAACCTTCATGCTCTGCAAGGACTGTTCAGCAGTAGCCACAACACTGTTGGATTATCAATTCTGGTTTAGTTACAAATCCAAAGCAGATCAACATATGGTCTGCTGTGAGGAGAATTAACTCCATCCCAGCCAGGTCCAGGGTGAGGAATGAACAATGTCTTATTTAAATGACCTGAAGAAATGTGTGAATCCCAGACCCTGACTCTGATGGGGCACTACTCAGTCTCCCCAGTATTCACGGGCCAAGCAAGACAGCAGGATGCAAACAGTCCATGAGGTTTCTTGCGGTGTTTGTGGAGTTTTCCTGTGAAGTAGAGGAACGCAGCTCCAGCTTAACCACTTCTTAGAAAGCACGTAGCAAGTCACATGCTCATGGAAGGGTTGGTCGGGAAGAGACTGTTGGGTGTCTTCTGTCCACCCTCCAGTCTGGCTGTGACAATGTGGAGATGAAACCTGAAGACCTCCAAAGGTAGAGATCACAGCGATGCTCCTCCCAGTCCATTTTATTTTTCCTAAGGCTCAGCCTAAAGCTCCAAAAAAGCCCTCTGTGACTATTGTTTCTCTTATGTCATTGTTCACCGCAGAGGAGAGCTTGGCTCTGTCATCTGTCCAGGTAGGCATAGGCTCTTTCTAGGGCAACGCACGCCTCTCCTTCAAAAGGCCAGAGAGGCCCAGTTCTCACAGACTGTTCTCACTCCTCATGCTTTCAGCCCCTCACTCCATCTTGGCAGACCTCCTCTGGTTTCTCCACTTTCTTTCTGAAATGTGAAGCCCACTGGCTCCTATGACTTCTGCTATCATCATGCCCAGTCCCTTCTCCTCAGGGAACTCCTTTGCCATTCGGATCCCTTCCCATGCTGCTGCATGGACTTATTCTGCAGCTTTTCCTGCTCAAGCTTCAGGTTCCTGTTGCTCAAATCCTCGGGTGCCTCCAGGTCCGCATGGACAAAACCTTCAACTGTCCAGCTTTGAAAATGTGTATACTCAAGGTCATCCTGAGTCATTGTGCTTCTAATATGACCATAAATAAAGTAGTTTCAGATAAGGAAAGTGTGCCAGTGTTCATGGACTTGCTAATCAAAGTAAAAAAAACTGTGGTAATCATGTAAGAGAGGAGGATCCAAAGTGAGGAAACGCAGACCAAATGGGGAAATGTAAAGAAGACTTTCTTTTAAATAGGAGTTGAAAAGGATGGTTAAAGAGTAGGACTGGAGAGGTGGGAAGAGTGAAAAGGGAATGAAAGGGGAAGCAAAGGAAATGATGGAGAGTGTTTTTGACATCCTTGTCAGGCAGCCTGGCATCTGAGCAATGCTACCTGGAGCAGGACAAGAAAGCTGCAGCTGGCCTGACTATACTAACATCTGACTTAGTTCCATGGTCATGGGGAACCTGAGAACTTTCCCAACTGTCCTCAAGGGAAGACCAAGAGGAGAAAGGAACCCCAGCATAATTTAAATTTCCAGTCTCCTATATGGGACTTCAGGAGGTCTCTTTATTGGCCTCGCACTCACATCAGGACCAGCCATGGAGTCAGACCACATTGCTGAAGGCTTGATCCTGTAGTGGCCGGAAAGCTTCCAAGCACAGAGATGGCACAACATCACTTTAAGACCTGCTGCAATGTTTGGATGTAGAAACAGACTTTTCTTATCTCTGTCCTGAAACTTTCTTAATTCCACATCTTTGTAATGTCTGTCATATGATATGGAATATGCCTCTGGGCAGACTGGATCAGCTGTCGTGGCTGTGTACCCTCACAACATCCTTCCCATCAGCCACTTTCTCACTGGGAGGGAGCAGAGCAAGAAACAGAGAACACCTTGGCACTGGGCAAACATGGATGAGCAATAGCCAAGACACTGGCGTGGTACAAGCACTGAGTTTTCTAAACTCTTATGGGGCTAGGAAACAGCCATCCTTCAGGACATCTGGTGGTCTGGTTCAGAAGAGAAGCCATGGTGCGCTGGCCTTTATGCTTTGGGATAGTGAGAGCTGCAGCCCATGTGGCACCACAGTGGAGCAGGCTCCCCACAGGAGCTGCTGCCCATGGACAGAAGCTTATGAAGGAACAAGTTTTTGGGCAGGACCTATGGCCTCTGGGGGACCCACACAGGAGCAGTCCATTCCTGAAGGACTGTACCCTGTCGAAAGGATTCACTATGGAGCAGTTTGTGGAGAACGGTAGACAGTGGGAAGGACCCACAATGGAGAATTTCAGAAACAGAGTGTAATGAACTGACTGCCACTCCCATTCCACATCCTCCCAATGGCACTTGGGTGTTCGGGGTTAGGAGTAAAGTTGAGCTTGGGAAGACACACGTGAGGAGTCAAGGAAAATTCCCTCTACTGTCCCACAATGCCCTGGTACATCCCAGTGACCTCCAGGTAGGGCATGACTCTTTCACCACTGCTCTCTAAGCCTGATGATGCAACTGGTTTTTTACTCATTTCTTTGTCAACCTATTCAGACATTAATGGCCTAACCTGGGAAAAAGGACATTGAGGGAGACCATGTCAGAAGGGTCAAAAATGACATCCACTGTTCTTTACTCATGCACAAATGCCGATACTTCATCATGTTGGCAATCAGGCTTCAGAGACATGATGACCCATCATCAATCCATGCTGACTGCTTTCGGACACATTCTTCTTTTTTCGGTGCACAGAAATGCCAAAGTGACCTTGTACAGCCTGGGGTTCCCTGGGTTGACTTTCTGACCTTTTTCAACAACAGGCGTGACATTGCCTTGTCCTCACTCACAAGAGGAGGCCCTCTACCAAGACCATGAAGTTTTGAAAGGGATATTCCAAAGAAATGTCGATCTTCCCCTAGAACTTCATAACCGCTATTCTGCCTGTTAAAAGATGTATTGAATTCCTTCAAATTTTCATATATTTTCACCTGTCTTGGCTACTTCTAAAGTAATTTTTTAAACTTGCAGTCTGCCTAGACAAAGGCCCTTTCCATTATTGACCACTTTTCTCCTCCTTTTACTCTTTGTTCTCAGATTCCTGCGACCTACCGAGCTGCTATTTTGACATCAGGGAGTTAAAAGTTTGCGTGCCTTTCAGTAGACTAATTGTCTCCTTAGCCAACTCTCTAATTATGTTTATAACTAGTTTTTTTCCTCTACCTAGCTACAATATTTCTCGAAAGTGGATGCCTTATAAGAAGGCAACCTCATAAGACGTAGATTGTAATTACAGTAAGTTTGTACTGTGTGTTTTGTTTGTGGAATTTAATTATGCTTTAATTTTTCTTTTCCTGCAAATAGGAGAACTCCTGCTGTGCCTGTGTGCAGCCAGCTCTCTATGGAGAGGAGGTGGGAGATGGTGCAATGGAGCTGTAACATCCAGCTGCAGAGATCACTGGAGAAGTCTGATGCAAAGATTGGTGACGCAAGTCCCAGGTGGCTGATGAGAGAAACATTAGGGTTGGGGAGGTGAGGAGCAAAAGTTGTCCATAC
The DNA here is from genome assembly GCF_030867145.1 of Opisthocomus hoazin. Classification (NCBI taxonomy): domain Eukaryota; kingdom Metazoa; phylum Chordata; class Aves; order Opisthocomiformes; family Opisthocomidae; genus Opisthocomus; species Opisthocomus hoazin. Next base: position 7,625,639 of record NC_134442.1, read on the forward strand.
AGAGTTTCAGACCTCAAGGGACTGCTTTTCCTACCTGTCCAGCCCTCCTGAGGAGACACCCTAGAACAATATCACTTGGAAAATTTTTCTACCACTAATTCTGTAAACTGAAAAGCAATTAAAAGTATCCCTTAAAATCAACAAATATTTTTATTACGCACAGTATGACACCTTCCTCCTTATCTACTCTATGAATAAACTCCAGCTAGTGGTAGAATTCTTGAAGAAGTGAAGAAAATTACATGAGCCTTTTAGCTTAGCACTTTTTGTATTTTAATGAGCCCCTTGGGGTATTTGGTGTTGAGTCCATGAACCTCAGATGCTGAGAGGAGACAGAAAAAACTGTTCAGGAAGTCAGAAGCAATACTCCAAGTACCTGGAAGCACTGATTGGCCCCACTGCGGGCCATTACTGACAAAGCCTCCCCAAGGACTCCTTAGAGCAGAGAATGGGAGGCCATTATTGCAGGTAGGCAAAGGCGTTGTGCAGGTGGCTGCAATGCTGAGAAAACCCTTGGTCTTCTTTATGCAGCAGCAAGGCCAAGGCCTGAGCCCCAGGCCCTGGGAAGGCAGATACTGTCCCTCACCTGTGGCTCAGGGCTCTTTATGGGGACAGCTGAATGTGTGGGTGAGCAATGACAAGTGTGGGAAAATTCTGCAAAACCTCTCAGCCTCCCAAAGAAGACGCAAGGATGAAACACAGTTCAGAGCCTCAAAAGAAAGTTTCTCCTGGTAGGAATCGGTGTTAGAGGCAACTGCCATACCGTAGCCAAGGGGACAAAGCCCTTGGTCCTGTTGAAACCTTTAGCCCAGCCAGAGTCCTTAGCCATCTTTACTACATGCTGTCCTACACTGTCCCATGTGCACAATTCTTTCCCTTCAGCCTCTAGTCACACATCTTTACTTCCTACCCAGTGCTCACACCAGCATTTCCGTACATTAATTGATGTCTCTCCACGTTCACTGGCTTCTCCTTGACATTCATATCCATGGGCTGATCCAGACTCTATCTGGGTGACCTCTTACACAGCAAAAATACCCTATGAGGGAGACCTCTTTTTCTTCACCTCTACCCTGACCTTTCCAAGCAGCATTTTCTGAAGGTTTCCTTCCCTTCTCACTACCAAGAAAAGATCCACCACCTCTGAAACAACCCTTCAGGCAGATGCAGGCTACTACTTCAGTGCCCTCAGCCTCCACAAGACTAAAGAAGCCCAGGTCCCTCAGCCTCTCTACAGAAGCCGTAAAACCCATCCTGGCAGATCTCCTCTAGAACCTTTCTGGTTCCTACACATTCCTCCAGAATGGGGAGCCCCACGTGCAGACACACTAGATCAGATGTGACTGCACCAGTGCTGAGTCAAGGTGGTGTAAGTCTCTGGTCTGGGTTGACAGGCTCCTGCTAATGCAGCCCTGTATGCTGTTGGCCTTATTCACTTTGAGCATGCGCCACTCGCTCATATGGCATCCCTTGGTATGCCCAGGCCCTTCTCCTCAGGGTCACTCTTGAGCTGTTCAGGTGCCTACCTGCCCGCATTTATTTGAGTTATTCTCACATCCCAAAATGACTTGTAACTTCTTGTAAAACTTCATCAGGCTTCTACTGCCAAATCTAAAAGCTTCTCAAAGTTCCCCCTGGAGTGAAGCTCTCTTTTGTCCACTTCTAATGTGTGCGTACCAGATTTGTGGTGCCTCTGACAAGACAGCAGCATGAGGAGTTGCAGGACAGTACAGATAGTAGAAGGAGGTACCTGTTGAATGGAACTGCTGACCAAGGGAAGAATTGTCATGGTGACAAGCTTGGAAATGCCAAATGAAGCTGCAAAGGAAGCCAAACTAGGGATGGGAGGGACAGGTAAACACAGATGACCTCTTTGCGTGGGAGGGTACAACGACGGTCAAGGAGAAGAAGCTGTGAGTGAGACACAGCTGAAGCCAGGACAGCATCTGCCCCTTTTTGTATAAAATACAAATTGTATAAAATCTACATCACACTCAGATCCCACAGTTTCCAGTAAATGATCACCAGTTTTCCTGTCCTTTGATTTACACACAGAGATAACATTCCTTACCATATGGGTCATCCCTCTAAAATGTTCGTTGAGTTCACTTAGGTTGGGTTCCATCTGTCATAACAGCCTTTCAGGGCAGGGGAAATGGTGTGTGCTGTTGGATTGTCACATGCTGCATGTGGGATGATAATGGAAGATTGGCAAGGAGGATTGTCAACGTGCTCAAGTGACTTGCATCTGGGGTGTGAAAAACACATATAGCATACTAATCATTGTTTAGTCTTGTGTGCTTGACAAGTAGAAGGTCTGTGTTTGGATAACATGGGCCTGTGATAGACTCCAAGGTAATCTGTCAAATATGCTTGAGATTCCTGCCTTGCTGCGGGAAGGATCAAAGCACAGTGGAAAGTTATGTCTGGGTGAATCCCTGAAATACTAGGGCGAAAGCAGCAGGTTCAGCAGCTGGCACTCTTTCTCTAGCAAGAAGTGATCTCTGCATATGGTCCCACAGACCCACTGAGCAGGCACCGCACAGGACAGTGTGCATTCAGAGTGGGGAATAGTTCCCCTGAAATGATGCCTACAGTAGTTCTCAGTGTTTGTTTTCCCATGGCCTTCCTGTCAGGCAGCTGCTCCAAGCTCCTGGAGAGGCTGTGTTCTATGTAGGGCTTCACAGCCTTGCTCGAGGGTCTGCCAGGATGTAGGCCAAAAGAGAGGCCCAGCAGGAGGGTGGAGACGTCTTTACAGCAAAACTTACCTAGAAACCTGTGTTGAGAGGCCCGTGACTGAAATGGCCAGTGAGAAATGGCCAATGGCTGAGCGGTTACAAAGGCACCTGGGCCACCTTCCTAGTCTGTCTGTGCCACCAAGGGCACAGACCAGTCTCCTCTCTCCTGTACCTGTATACGTTCCAACGCTTCCATCAGCCCTGGCTCTGCACCTCAAACCCTTGGGTGTGAGTCTTCCCCCTGCACAGTCAGGCAGCACGAGTTATACATTGATGGTTTTCCCTCCCAGGTACTTCTCAGTCCAGAGCAGCTCCCTCCAAGCTCTCCCACCTCCCCTGCCCTCTTTCCACTGACAATGTCCTCTCCCCAGCACAGCCCAGTCTGGGCTGGCCCCACAGCAGTGCCCACCGCAGGGTGCTCTGGGCAGTCACTCCACAACCTCAGCCCCTCTGAAGAGCACAGCAGCTGCTGGGGCTCAGAGAGGACTCAGCCCCAGAGATGAAGGACCATGCATAGCAGAAAGAAAAGGAGGCATCCTGTGTCCCCTGCTCTCCTCTCCAGGAGATCCTGAGAGCTTTGCAGCCCCTCCATGCCATTCTGTCTCCCCAGGCCAGCACAAAAGCCCTGGCCATTCCAGTTCTCAAGAGCTCTGACTGCTCCAGGCACAGACCAGCCTTCCAAGAGCTGGTGCAGCTAGAAAGGTGTTTTCATTTCCCATTCATTCCTTGTACCCTGAGGATGGATGTCTGACACAAAAGTTTCTGCAGTTTCATTTATTTCACTTACATACAAGAAGATACTCCCCATTTGCACAAAGTCTCAGGGTCACACAAGATGGGTGAATTTTCAAGAAGGAGGGGAAGAAAAATTACATAATTCAAAGACAAGAAAATCACAAATGGGATGAAAAAATGTAATGCTGGAAAGACAGACCTGGCCTGTTATGACCTGCACTGGCAGACATTTGCAGAGGGAAGTAGGAAGTGTATGGCTTCTGAAAAATGTCTAGTCGTCAGTTTCCTTAGAGCAGCCTTGATCTCCTGGTTCCTTACGCTGTAAATGAGGGGATTCACTGCTGGAGGAACCACCGAATACAAAATAGCCACCACCAGATCCAGGGATGAGGAAGAGAAGGAGGGGGGCTTAAGGTAGGCAAACATGGCAGTGCTGATAAACAGGGAGACCACTGCCAAGTGAGGGAAGCACGTGGAAAAGGCTTTGTGCCGTCCCTGCTCAGAGGGGATCCTCAGCACGACCCTGAAGATCTGCACATAGGACAGCACAATGAAAACAAAACACCCCAAACCTAAAGATAAACTAACCACAAAAAGCCCAGCTTTCCTGAGGTAGGATTCTGAGCAGGAGAGCTTGAGGATCTGGGGGATTTCACAGAAGAACTGATCCACAGCATTGCCCTTGCAGAGGGGTATGGAAAATGTATTGGCAGTGTGCAGGAGAGCATTGAGCAAAGCACTGCCCCAGGCAGCTGCTGCCATGTGGACACAAGCTCTGCTGCCCAGAAGGGTCCCGTAGTGCAGGGGTCTGCAGATGGCAACGTAGCGGTCATAGGCCATGATGGTCAGAAGAGAGTACTCTGCACCAAAGAAGAAAAATACAAAGAAGACCTGGGCACAGCAACCCCAGTAGGAAATGTCCCTGGTGTCCCAGAAGGAATTGGACATGGATTTGGGGAGAATGGTGGAGATGGAGCCCAGGTCAATGAGGGAGAGTTTGAGGAGGAAGAAGTACATGGGGGTGTGGAGGCAGTGGTCGCAGGCTATGGTGGTGATGATGAGGACATTGCTGAGGAGGGCAGCCAGGTAGATGGCCAGGAAGAGCCAGAAGTGCAAGAGCTGCAGCTCCCGTGTGTCTGCAAATGCCAGAAGGAGGAACCTAGTGACGAAGCTGCTGTTGGACATTTGCTTCCACTGGCTATGGTGATCTGTTGAAAAGGAAAATGTAGTACTGATTCATGACAGACTTCTCTGAGCAGAATGTGTTGCTTGTCTCATAGCAACCCCATAGTCAGAGTCAGTATTTTCAGGAAGACCTCTCTTCAGCTCCTTCACCTGGGCTCTGGGTTTTGCTGGCTTGGGGGGGCCGTTGTGAGCAGAAATTCTGTAATGGATTCCCGAGCAGTCCTTCTTGCTGTGCAGGAAGAGAGAACTAGGAACGCAAGGAGATCTTGAATAAAAGTTACTCGTGATTTACGAAACACCTTTTTGTCACTGTTGTTCCTAATTTGCCCAGCTGCAGAACTGAGCTGAGGGGAATCTGTTCCGTTTATTTGGTTCCAGTCGCACCTGCCACATTTAGGAGTGGGTCTGGATGGCTGAAATCCCTGACATTTCTAACGCACTCCAAGTGAAATCCTGTGGGTCCTGAGAGGCAGAGGGACTGTCCCTCAGTGCAGAGTGAGGAGAGCTGCTCTGCCCCTCAGCCCTGTGCTCAGCTGTGCTGGCAGCTGGGAGCTGGAGGAGGAGCACACTCAGGTGTTCCCCTCAAAAGAAAGTGGATACTGCTGAGAGCAGAGGAATCCAGGTTCAGAGAGCAATTGGGCAGACTCACTGCCTTTTCTCATCTCCCCCCTCCCAGACTGGGACACCGAGGCACCATTGCATCTGCCCACGTACAGCTGCCCAGCAGCAGTGCCATGGCCTTAGCACCGAGGTGTCTTCTCCATGGAGATCCTGGGTAGAACAGAGATACTGTGGGAGAGCTGTGCCCTTTGGCAGGGCACCCTGCAGCCCAGCAGGACCCTCCAGGGAAACAGCGGGATGTCCTGAAGTTGTCTGGAGGGGACTGGGGCACTTGGCTCCCACAGAAACATCTACATTGCAGGACCCAAAGGGTCAGCATCTGAACAGGAGCTGAACCTGTCACCCCCAAACCTCACTCCCCACACTGACTCAGCAAATCAAGCTGTGAGACCAAGGGCAGCCCAGGCAAGAGGGGATGGCAGTGAGATGTCACAATGGGCTTGCCAAGGGAGAAGGGACATACAAAGACAGATGGAAATCAGGAGCTTTTCCTTTTCTGACCTCTGGTTTCTGAGAGGAGTGGCTGAGTGGAAGGTGTCTGTGCCGCAGGGACAGCAGGGACGTTCCCCCATCCCCCTCCCCAGTGTTTCTGGCAGCAGCTCCCTCTCACTCCCTGCCTGTGTCTCTGCTCCTTGGAGCTGCTCCTGGCAGGAGCCATCTCCCTGGCCCCAGCTCAACTCCCTGTCAGTGCTCACAAACCCCGTCCCACTCGCTGTGTGCTCACCTCTGCCCTGCCAACACCTCCCAGGGGCAGGGCACTGCCCAGGGACATCTCTGTGCGAGCAGGGGCTGAAAACCAGATCACAGAAACCTGATGTGGCTGGAAAGAGGAAGATGTCACTGAGGTGGATGGAGGCAGTTGGGTACAGTGCTTTGAGGTGCTTCTCCCTGAGTTACCGGTCTCTCAGTGTAAGACACTAGGCATCTCAAAGCACATTCTTCAGCAGAAATGAGAACTTTTGTCTCCAGTATCAAACCCAGACAACCAGACAAAGAGTCAGGAAAGGTCCTTGTTTTTCCAGGAGCCACTAAAATGATGTGCTTCTTGAGAAGTCCCCTTAGAAAGACATGAGGTAGAGCTGAAGCTGTGAGAAGCCCTGACCCATGCAGCACTCTTCAAAGCAAAAAGACCCTGCCCTGCTATGGGACACTCCTTCAACCCAGAACTTCTCCCCTCAACACCATGGGGAGCTTCTTAGACAGTCTGAACACTGATCCTGGCAGGCAGCAGAGATCCTTCCGTAGAACACAGCCTCCTGGATTGCAGGGACCCTGCTCTGAAGGACAATCCTGGGGACCTCTGGCTGCACACCTGCCTTCCTAATCCTGCAGACAAGCCTGGGAGAAGAGAGTTGCCTTGCCCTGTCCCTCTGATGCACCAGAAGCAGTCCCTTCTCTGAAGCACATCCTTCTGCATCAAACCAGCATAACCAGGAGAGCCATCCTGACAGCTCCTATCAGCCATGGCATGTGCCATGCCTAGGAAACCCTTCCAAGACACTCATCTGCATTGCCCTGTAGCCACAGACTTACCATATCATGGGTTCTGATGAATTCCCTGCCACTGAGCTCTCAGCATCCTCCCACCCCACACTGCCTTTAACCTCTCTCTGCCTCGCTCCTCTCCCCTCGCTGCCTGCAGGCAGTGTCCTCAGCCCTGCTGTGCTTGGCAGAGGAGCTGCTCCTGGGCACAGCTGTCTTTGCAGTGCTTCTTGGTTGCCATGATCTCCCTCCTTCCCAGGAGCCCAGCCCAGCTCAGCAGCACAGGACCAGCCCAAGGCAGCACTTTCTCTACCCTCTCTGGGCCTCCTCCAGTTGTCCCTGGGGCTCCAGGACAACTTGCTGTGAAACAGGCTGAAGTAATCACTGAAGTTTCCTCCATCACATCAGGAGGCAAACTTCTTTGCAGCAAATCTTTTGTCCAACTGGTGACAAAGTTAATCCAAGAGTCACCTCTTCCTGTCCCACTATGAGACAGGATACCCAGACTGTGAAAGGCAGGAATATCCTGGACCTATGCAAACAACAGGTGACATTTGAGAGACCAGAGATGGTCCAGGAGATGTGCAGGTAACTATAAGCTCTGATCGAGCCATAAAGAGGGACAGGGAAATGTCTATGGTCATCATTCTGGAGACTGGTAGAGCCTGCCTTGAGCCACCTGCAGTGACAGCAGATGCCCACATCTAGGGCAACGAAGCCTGTTCCTGCTCGTTATGTTCAGGGCAGCCTGGAGAGGAATTCCTCTGAGCAAATGCAGTCATTGCCATCTGCAGAGCTGGGTCTCTCTCTCTTCTCCACCAGCTGTATTTACCAGATCTCCATTGGCAGCTCTGGCAGGTTTCCCACAGACACCCCTACAAGGCCTGACCTAACTCAGGGAGCTGCTCATTTTGAAGGTGAACTACACCCTGTGATGCTACCTGAGGTACCAGGGCTCTCCAGCACAACCGCATGCAGCCAGCAAGGACAGCACAAGGCTTGCAGGAACACCATCCCCATTCAGAGCAGCCATGTAACAGGCCCCAAGAGAATCTCAGGCATGTTCAGTGCTTTTGTTCTTTCTTGCCATGAGGCAAGTCCTGTCCCACCTCTATCCAGTAGATGTAGGCGATGCTTCTCCCACATCGACGATGTGGGACATCTCCCACATCGACAATCTCCCACATTTGATGATGCAATCAAGGAAGAGATCAATGATTTTCACAGTGTTCTTGGATCACGGTATGTCCATAACCAAGGACATTATTGAAAGAACCCTGTCCTTCCTGGGGATCAGCTTTAACTTCACCTTAAGCCCTCCTGAGCTGCAGGGGTACCAGGGACAGCAAAGCCCTGTCCTGCCAGGGAGTCCAGCTCTGCGTACCTCTGGTTCTGAGGGTTCATCAGGTTATTCATTCATTAGGGAGTCCTCATTTCCTCTTTACGTTGCCATTTTCCCTCCAAACTAGCATGCTCTGAAGCAAAGATTTTGCTTGCATGGGACCTTGGGCACTCGGGAACATCTTTCTTTGTTTCACGTCTGAGCCTGGCCCTGGTGCCATGGCTGAAGTCCAGAAAATCTGTGTTCTGACATAAAGAATCTGTAGTCAGGGAGAGGAAGGGGCCTAAATCTTATTTAGCCAGCCTGAGGAAGTCTTGTGGTCAAAGGCCTCACATCTTAGCGGGGACTTTAATGACCCTGGGTATTGGGTTTCCATGGTAAGGCTTTGGTGGCAGTGAGGGGGGCTGCAGCAGTGGTTTAGGTGAGAAGAGATCAAGAGTTGACTCCGTTTTGAAGAGACCAGGTTTCAGCTGTCTCTGAAATGGACCAGCCACTGCCCAAAACTGAGCCAATACACAATTGTGGTGGCCCTTCTCTGCTGACCTATTGGAGAAAAGACAAAAGAGAGTGGGCAGCAGCTGTAAAAGAAATGAATGAGAGAAGCAACCCTGCAGACACCAAGGTGAGCGAAGAAGGAGATGGAATGAGAGAGAGAGATTTGGTGGGCAGCTGGTGGCAAAGATTCATCTGACTCCCATGACATTCACTGGACAGCAGAGTGCAAATTATCCTTTAGGTGTCTGGCGGTTCTTTGCATCAGCTCTTTAGCACAGATGGACCAACAAACTTGATGCTCACCAGGATCTGAAAACCTGTGTCATCCTGGTCAGCCTTGGCTCCAGTAGCAAAGCCATAGTGGAGTCTCAGCTCCCAAAGGGAGTGTGGAAGGAGAGCAGCAGAGTGCAGACACCAGGTCTCAGGGTGTCAGACGTTGGCCGAGGCCGGGAACTTCCAATGGGCAGTGTCACTCAAGGGCAGCAGAATTCAGTGCAACTGCTTCTCAAGGACAGCATCCTCTGTGCCCATAAAGTGTCTGTGCTGATACTCCAGCAACCAAGAGGACCTCACAGGACACCAGCTTGGCTAAACAAGCAACTTCTTGGGAAGCTCCATGGAAAAAGGCTAACAGAGAGGGTGTGGACAGAGGATCTCACTTCCAAGGAGGAATTTAGAAATAGGGAGGGTTTTAGGAAGGCCAAATCTCCCCAGGAGGTAATACTTGCAAGGGGGTCCAAGGGCATCAGGATAAGCTGTTAGTACTGAAGGTACAGCTCAAGAATAAGTAACAAAAATAATGTGTGGCCACTGCTGAACTTGGTGAGAGAAGGTACAGATCACTGTGAGGTACTCTGTCCTCTTCCCCTCTGTTTTCACACACAAAGTCTGCCAGGCCTTGGTGCCTTGAAGCAGGACTCTGCAGAAGAAAAACCAGCAGAGGATGTAGATCATTTCTGAACTTTCTCAACTTTCCCTTCAGCACTTTCTTAACCCCTTCCGGGCCCTGACAGGTATCCCTGGAGTTCCAGGGGAAGCTGCTGTGAAACAACCTGAAGGAACCTCTGATGTTCCCTCGCTCAGCTGGGGAGAGAAAGATTTAGGTCCAGCAGTGGCATTTACCTCATCAGAGACAGATTTAGGTCCAAGGGACAATGTTCAGTGTGATGGGATTTTTTCCCAAGGAACCATCACTCGCGGTGTAGCCCTGCTTTCCTGGAAATGGCTAGATATCAGCCTGCCGATGGGAAGTAGTGGATAAATTGCTTATTTTCCTTTGCTTTTTTTCCTTTTCCACACAGCATTTGCTTTCCCTGTCAAACTGTCTTTATCTCCACCCATGAGTTGTCTCACTTTTACTTTTCTCATCGTCTCTCCCATCCCAACAGGGGGAGTGAGCGAGCAGCTGTGTGGTGCTCAGCTGCCTAGCAGGGGTTAAACCACAACATTTATTAAACTCTGCTCCTGGCTATCTGCTGTGTGAGTAGGCTCACTGATGTGTGTGTGTTTGGGCATCAATGCACGTACCTGCTTTGCTGGTCAATTCTAAGTGGGGCTACCAAGAAGGTGGATGACAGCAGGATCTGGAGAGGCAGAGGTTTGGAACTGCCAGTTGGGTAACATCTCTGAGACTGGTCAGACCCATAGCCCAGGCCCACACTGCAGGGACCACAGAGGGGTGTGAGCCTGCGAGTAAGTTCTGCTGGGAAGGTACAGAGCACTGGTGTAACCTTCCCATCAGATCAGCCTGCGAGGGAGAACAGCATGAGGCCGGTTGTGTTGCTCATGGTTGTGTAAATGCTGCTGTTGGTGGGGTGGCTATAAAGGCACTGTCGCCTGTTGGAGTTGCTCTGTGTCAGGTTGGCTGTGTCCATCTTTGTCTCCTTGCAGATACCTGGAATGAGTGCTTTACCTTTGGTTGACTCCAACTTGGGTTGCTCTCTCACTTGGTGAGGCACCAGTCAGTGACCAGCCCAGGCACATATGGCCCATGCATATCTCATGGGCTCTCCAGGCAGCTCCAGATTCCCCTCCTGGAGGATATCCTCTGCCCTATCACATCTGGGACACTGTACTATGGTAGTATCTCACGGACCGTTCACCATCTACACTGTCAATAGAAACAACAGAAGTGTCCTAAATGCAACCCTTGTTCTCGAACAGCTGCCAATGTGAAAATGAACTTTCTGCTGAGGTCCTTTTGGGGATGAAATTCCTGAGCCTGACATCAGCATTGGAAGAACAGCCAAACATTCAACAACTTCACAGGACAGATGCCATTTTGTTAGAGAGATACTAAGAGAGAGTCAGCTGTGAAATAGTGTTTGAAAAAAATTTATACAAGTTTAAGGTGTTTAAATAAAAATTTATACAGTGTCCTCTTCTCAGGAGAGTGAACTGAATACAAGCAACTATGAAGGAACATAATAACCTTAAATAACAACACAGGTATTGCTATCAAAAAAGAATTATAACACAACAAATAGCGCACAGACCTGCATTTGAATACACTAGATGTCATTTCTAGAGAGTGATGACAGATTTATCAGCATTGACAAATATCCATTAAATGAATTTTCTAATGGACCCTTTGAGCTCCTGGTTCCTCATGCTATAGATGAGGGGGTTCACTGCTGGAGGAACCACTGAGTACAAAACTGCCACCACCAGATCCAACGATGGGGAGGAGATGGAGGGAGGCTTCAAGCAGGCAAATATGCAAGTACCGATAAAAAGAGAGAGCACGACCAGGTGAGGGAGGCACGTGGAAAAGGCTTTGTGCTGTCCCTGCTCAGAGGGGATCCTCAGCACGGCCCTGAAGATCTGCACATAGGACAGCACAATGAAAATAAAATAAGCACAAACTAAAAAGGAACTAACCATGAGAAGCCAGACTTCCCTGAGGTAGGAGTGTGAGCAGGAGAGTTTGAGGATCTGTGGAAGTTCACAGAAGAACTGATCCACAGCATAGCCCTGGCAGAGGGGTATGGGAAATGCATTGGCAGTGTGCAGCACAGCATGGAGAAAGCCATTGCCCCAGGCAGCTGCCGCCATGCAGACACAAGCTCTGCTGCCCAGGAGGGTCCCGTAGCTCAGGGGTCTGCAGATGGCAACATAGCGGTCATAGGCCATGATGGTCAGAAGGGTACACTCTGCTCCAAGGAAGAAGAAAAAAAAAACACCTGGGTAGCACATACTGCATAGGAGATGTCCCTGCTGTCCCAGAGGGAATTGGCCATGGCTTTGGGGATAGTGGTGGAGATGAAGCCCAGGTCGATGAGGGAGAGGTTGAGGAGGAAGAAGTACATGGGAGTGTGGAGGCGGTGGTCGCAGGCTATGGCTGTGATGATGAGGCCGTTGCTGAGGAGGGCAGCCAGGTAGATGGCCAGGAAGAGCCAGAAGTGCAAGAGCTGCATCTCTCGCCTGTCTGAGAACACCAGGAGGAGGAACTGTGTGGCGGAGCTGCTGTTAGACATGCATTTGGGCATGGGTGACTGTTGAAGAAGGAAAGACAGTGACATGTTATGAGAGACTTTTCATGGAAGAAAGCTAAAATCTTTCATTTTCTCATTGTGGGTTTTTTCCATTTTTTTTTTCTTTCAGATACTCCTGTTCATCCTGGGGAGTCTTTTCCCAAGGTAGAAATGCTCAGCTTTTCTTTCACGAGACCTGAGTGGCAATAGGATTTTCTGTCACTTACTGCAGGCGGGGGGAAGATGGTCTGTCCATCAGTCTTCTTCCCAGATACCCAGCACTCACGTGTGCTTGAGTTGAAGGCTGATCATAGTTATGTGTTCCCCTCAAAAGAAGCCGGACCCTGCTGAGAGTAGTGGAGTCCATATTCAAAGCTCTCATCTCCAAACTTCTCCCTCTTTCACAGGGTGCCTGAAGGCAGGCTCCACACTCCATTTCTAGGCAAGGACACGCAGGGCACGTTTCAGCTGGCCACATACAGCTGCTCAGCATCATTTCTACAGTCTTAGCACCTCTGGGGCTTCTTTATGGGTGTCTCGGGTACCACGAAGATGCTGTGACACAGCTGTGTCTGGTGTCAAGCTCACAGCCTGGCAGGACACTGCAGGGAAATGGTCAAGTGTGCTACAGACAGGATCTTCTTTGGGGACAGCCATTCATTTCCCAAGACTACAGCCCACATTTCCTGGAGCCCCACAGGTTAGAAGGGTGCTGGGGCACCTCACGGCCACCCAGAACCTTGCCTGGCATGGCTTGAAGAGTCTTTGTCTGAAAAACTGCACATGTTCTGAAGCTTCAGTGTCTGAAACTCCCCCAAACCCTCAGAGACCCAGAACAGCAACAGGAGCAGCACTGACAGGTAGGAAAAGAAAGAGCGGCACCAGGGTCCTTCCACCAAGGGAGACACAAAGAGCGAAAGTCATCACCTCAAGCAGCTGTGCCTGCAGCCTTCGGGACACCAACGCTGTGAGACAGTCACATTCAGCCCTTGCGCACTGCAGAGTGAAATGGGCCCATGGCTGGAGAGAGGCACCTCTCCTCTGCCAGAGCTCTGGCTGCAGAGCGGGCGGCTGATGCCTTGTGCCCCACAGCACAGAGGCTTAGCTGGGTCAGAGAGGGGACATGGGGGCTTGCTCAGAGGAGGGGTCTGCCCTGGAGGGGATGACAGGGAATTTTCCCAATTCTCTTTCCCATGACATTATGGCTTTTAGTTTTGTGTTCTTCTCTGCCCACCCCTCTGCTTCCTGGACCTTTCCCACCTGCTTCTCTGTTCCCACATCATTTTCCTCACAGCAAATGCTGAGAGAACCCCTCTCACCATCTGTGTGCTCAGTTCTACCCTACAGAAAATTCCCCATGGGAGGGAACAGTCTAGGGACACTTCCCTGCTTGCAGGTGGTAAAGAGCAGGTCAGACAAACCATGATGCTGTCAGCACAGGTGATGCTGGTGCTGCCTGCAGGCTTAGGGGGAGCTGAAGGCAGTTTATGAGGTTCCTAGCAGACCTACTGATCATGCCACACAATGGTTAGAGAGTTTCAGTCACTTGTAAAATTAGAAGCTCCTTTCCCCTTTACAACTCCACAGCATGAATCAAGGGAAGAACCTTCCTTTCCAGGTAATCCCTGCCTGGACCCTCCTCTTCAAAGGAAGCTCCTCAGAAGGAGGAAGGAGCCCTCAGAAGTGCCCTGAGGATGATCTGGAGCTCTGAGCAGCGCTGACTCATGCAGCAGCCTCTGAGAGCAGAAGGACCCTGCCCTGCCCTACCACTCCTGCCACCCAGAGCTGCTCCCCACAGCACCATGGGGAGCTCCTGGGCACACTGAGTGCTGATCCTGTCAGGTGACAGAGTTCCTGTCCTGTCTCAGAGTCCCCTGGGGTGCAGGGACTCTGTTCAGATCCTGGGGCACCCCTGCATGCACCCCTAGGTTGGCACAGCTGCAGCCATCCCTGGGAGGAGGCAGCCATCCTGCCCTGTCCCTCTGATGGTGCAGCAGGCAATCGCTGCCCTGGAGCACGTCCTCCTCCTCTATACCATCAGAACTAGGTAAGCCGTCCTGACAGGTCCTATAAGCTGTCATATGTGTCAGGTCTAGGAGACACTTCCAGGAACAAAACTGCATTGCTCTGCAGCCAGAGTCTTACCGCATCAGGGGCTGTGAAGATGTCTTCCTCCGTGAGCTCTCAGCATCCTCCCACCCCAGACTGCCTTCAATGTCCCTCTCACTCCTCTTGTCTACCCTCGCTGCCTGCAGGCAGTGCCCTCAGCCCTGCTGCGCTTGGCAGAGGAGCTGCTCCTGGGCAGAGCTCTCTCTTTGCAGTGCTGTGCAGTTGCCATGAGCTCCCTCCATCCCAGGAGCCCAGCCCAGCTCAGCAGCTGAGGACCAGCCAGAGGCAGCACTTACTCTGTCCCTCTGGGCTCCCTCCAGGTGTCCCTGGGGCTCCAGGTGAATTGGTTGTGAAACAGGCTGAAGTCATCACTGATGTTGCCTGCCTCAGCTGGGGAGAAGCACTTCTTTCCAGAAGAGCCATTTCTCCTAATCAGAGTACAGCTGGGCGTAAGAGTCACTTTTCCTTGTCCCACTATGAGACAGGACACCCAGACGGTTACAGGGAAGGATCTCCTTCACCCCTGCTGAGGGAAGGGATTCTGCTCAGTCAGCTGAGGCATCTGATCCTTGGTTTTCTGTTCTGGGGCTGAAAGAGGACTTGGCTCCCTCTATGCCTACCACAAACCAGTGGGAGGCAAGATTCTTCTTCCCTCACTTCAGGTGGGCAGAAAATAGGACCATGCTGCCTGGGAGCTGCTTGTGTCATCTCCCATGGTAATTACTGGAGACAGATGCCAGGAGTGACCTGTTCAGACTCAAACCCCTGGTGACACCTGGTGTACCAGAGGTGGTCCAAGATCCCCACAGGTAACTGAAAACTCTAACAGAGGAATTAACAGGAACAGGATGATATCCAGGAGCACTGTCTTTGAGGCTGTTGACAGACTCCTTTGCCCAACTGAAACCACAGCAGGTGTCCAATGGCAAACTGACCCTGACCCTCCGGAGCACGTGTAGGGCAGCCAGTGGAGGTATTCTTCTGAGTCATGTGCCATACAGAGAGCTAAGTTTCCCTCTTATTTCCATCAGCTGTATGTGCTAATTCTCTGCTGAGTCTAGTGGAAGGTTTCTCACGTTCATCCGCGTGTTCCCTTCTGGAATTCAGGGCAGCTCTGCAATTTAATGTTGAAGTCTGGGCCCACATGGCTAAGATGCCATGGCTGGCAGAGAAAACTACAGAAAAGCAATTCCCATTCAGAGTGGTTGCATGACAGACACCCAGACTGTATCACAGACAGATTTGATTGGCAAATCCAATTTAAGGGATTATTTTTGAGACAAATTGGACAATCGGCCACCATTGATTTAACTATTCCTGTCATTCCTACACACACTGCAGATGATTTTAAACTCTAGACCATAGCATCTACACCCCAATGTGTCTGCGCATGCTTTTCTTTCGCAAGTTCTAACATGACTTGCAGGGTTACTATTCCCTGCTTTTCTGGCGTTACCCACCACCCTTCTGTATTTTGTGGTGCTTTTAATTCTTCCATCAATTGCTCATCCAATTTACTATATTTTGGTTTCAGATTCGGGATTTCTATCTGTTTTACTGGTACTAGTGCAAGGAAACCTCATTCCGCAGCCTCTCTTGCTGTCTTATCTGCCAATCTATTACCTATGTTTACAGCTGTCTGACCAAATTGATGAGCCTTGCAGTGCATCACTGCCACTTCCTTTGGCTCATGCACCTCTTCTAGGAGCTGGAGGATTTCTTCTTTATGTTTTATCGATGATCCTTGGGCTGAAAGCAGTCCTCTTTCTTTCCAGATAGCCCCATGAGCGTCAATCATGCCAAATGCACATTTGGAATCAGCCCGTATATTTACCCTCTTTCCTTCTGCCATTGGCGAGGCTTGTTTCAATGCCACCAGTTCTGCTTTCTGTGCCGAGGTATTTGCAGGTAGCGTTCCTGACTCCAGTACCTTGGTGGTGGTGACAGCAGCGTATCCAGCCGTTCGTCTTCCCTCTTTCACAAAGCTGCTTCCATCCATAAATAACTCCAAATCAGGATTTTCCAGAGGTTCATCTTTCAGGTCCGATCTGCTGGAATAGACTTGTTCAACAGTTAGCAGTCATGTTCATCTTCTAGACTTCCTGTCGGATTTTCCATCGACAGAAACATTGCTGGATTTACAATGGTTGTGGTTTTCAATTCCACATCATCTTGTTCCAGCAAGACAACCTGCTATTTCAGCATTCTGCTGGGGGATAGCCAATGACCCTCCTTTTGTTCTAAAACAGTTACCACCATGTGTGGTACATACACCACCATCTTTTGGCCCATAGTCAATTCTCGAGCTTCCTGAATCAGCAATACCGTCGCTGCCACGGCGCGCAAACATCCCGGCCATCCTTTACTCACGTTGTCAAGTTGTTTAGAGAGGTATCCTACTGGCTGCTTCCAGGATCCCAGACGTTGTGCCAGCACTCCAAGGGCCAGATGTTGCCTCTCATGTACAAACAGCTTCAAAGTTTTGGTTAGATCAGGTAAACCCAAAGCAAGGGCCATTATCAATGCCTTTTTAAGTTCCCTAAATGATTTTTGGCATTTAGGCCATCCTGTAGCAAGGCTCTCCCATTCAAAAGCAAATATGCTTTGACTTTGTATATCCAGAGGTGTGCAAAAGAAGGCATCCTTTAAATCTAGTACAGTAAACAATTTATGTTCCTCTTTTAGAGACGTCAGCAAAGTATAAGGATTGGCTACTACTATGTGTATATCTTGAACTATCTGGTTTATAGCTCTTAAATCCTGGACTAGCTGATATTCTTTTCCTCCAGATTTTCTTACTGGTAATATAGGAGTGTTGTATTCTGACTCGCATTTTACCAAAAGTCCATATTGCAAAATTTTTGTGATTAACCTCTCCAATCCTTCTCGAGTCTCCCATTTAAGAGGATATTGTTTTTGTCTTACCGGCTTGGATCCAGGTTTTAAGGTCACTTTTACCAGTTCTGCCAATTTGGACTGTCCCGGAACTTCATTTGCCCAAACCAAGGGGGTCACTGCGTTTTCCACCTCTTCTGGAATTTGCTTCTGCTTAGGGGAATCCTGTAACATAAACACTCTCGCCTCTACGGCTTTTGATTCTGGTATTAATAGTTCAGTTTCCCCATTCTTAAAAGTTATTTGTGCCTCCAATTTACTTAGCAAGTCTCGCCCTAATAAAGGCAGAGGGCATTCAGGCATATATAAAAACTGGTGTGTTACCCACTGTTTTCCCAACTTAAATTTCAATGGTTCAAAAAATGGCCGATTTTCTCTTTGTCCTGTCGCACCAACGACATCTACCGACTGATGACTGCATTTTCCTTTACATGTGTTTAATACCTAATAAGTGGCTCCTGTATCTACTAAAAATTCTGTTTCTTCATTCCCTAGCTTTAATGTAACCAGGGGTTCAGCTAGGGTTGACTCTCCCGGTCCTCTTCATGATTTCTCATTTAAGTCATCAATTTGATCGCACGAAGAGTCAGATCTAATTCCCCGGTCTTAGGACATTCCCTCTTCCAGTGCCCATGCTCCTTACAAATAACACATTGGTCCGGCGCTAATTGAGGATTTATCCTTCCTCCTTCTCCAACATTCATCCCTCTCCCTCTTCCTCTACTTCTCCTGTTATTCCCAGTCAGAGCTGCCAATAACTTCCCATCCCTCCGGGCCTGTTTTATTTCTTTTTCTTTTTCTCTATTATTATATACAGTCCAAGCTACTTCAAGCATCTTGCCCAAATCTCTAGACTCAGGTCCTTCTAATTTCTGGAGCTTTTTTCTAATGTCAGGGGCTGATTGACCCATAAATATGGAGGCCAACTGTGATGCTTCCTCTGGTTTTTCTGGGTCCAGATTAGTATATTTTTGGGCAGTTTCCTTCAGTCTCTCCATGAAGGCTGAAGGGGATTCATTTAATTCCTGTCTTACTTCATAAATTTTTGACCAATTTATCGCTTTCGGCATCGCATGTTTAACACCAAACAAAATCCACCTCTGATATCTGGTCAACATCCCCCTGGGTCCCGGCTAATTTGGGTCCCGGTCCGTATCCGAGGAGGGGAAGTTCTGATCTACCATTCCCTGCAAATCTCCATGGGCATGGGCTCCTTCTACCTGTTTCCTAGCAGTATTCAGTACCATTCTTTTTTCCGTGTCATCAAGCAAACTGTCTAAAATCACCTGCAAATCTTTCCAATCATGGTCCTGGGTCCTAATTATTGTCTCAAAAACCTTTGCTACTCTCTCAGGGTCTTCTCCATAAGTGCCTGCTACCTCTATCCATGACCTTAAATCAGTTATTGAAAATGGAACTTTTACTGTCACCGGACCAGTATTTCCTACTGCCTCTCAGAGAGGGGCCTGGAGGGGAGCTGGCTCCGCTACCCCTCCTGTTCTTCCCCGCCTTCTTCCTGAAACCGGGCTAAATCCTCTCACTCCCTCCCCCAGAGGAGAGGCGGAAGGGCTACCAATCTCGGATTCCTGTTCCTCCTGATTATCCCCCATCTCCGACGCGGTGCTACCATTAGCTCAACATCATCCTCCTCAGACTCAAATTTCAAACACTCTTTCCCGACGCTACAATTGGCGCAGCATTTCTTTGAACCTTTTTCACATTTTCCCTTTTTCAAAGGCATTACCATAGAACTGCGCAGATGTATCCCACACTGCCTCTGCCATTCCAGATGATTTCTCAATCTACATATGTCACTTCTTCCCATTTGCCTTCCCTTTTACGGAACAACATCAATTGCAAAATGGTATTATAACACAGTGTCCCATCCTCCGGCCACTTCTCCCCATCATCCAGAGTATACAACGGCCACCAATGATTACAATACTCAATTAACTGTTTCTGAGTTAAAGGGTCCTCCTCCAGCTCTTTCCAGTGTTTTAAAATACATCCCAAAGGCGTGGCCCATGGGATGGGTCTTTTACTCAGAAAGGTGCCCGTCCTTCAAATGACCAGTGGTAGTGATTGTGCACTATATCACAGACACTAATCAGAGGGATCCCACCCTCTGGGAGATCTCTCTCTCAGATCCCAGCCCCCTGCTGAGATCCTGGAGACTTCAACCCCCTGTTGAAGACCTCACCCTTGGGCCCCGCTCCACCAGCTTTCACCGAGCAGATATTTTTCACAAAGGTACCTTTTTAGCCCAACTCTGCGTGGCTTTTACTTACAAGCAGGCATGTGTTATAGCTAAAGAATGCCTTAATTAAATTCCAGGGGACTTACTTGGAATCCTTCGGTCCGGGGATCAGAGGTTCTCCTCGAGAATCCCTCGATGCCGGCTGGAGGTCCCGTGATCCCGCGGATCCGTCAGTATTCACAAGCAGGGTCCCATCTGGGTCGCCAGAAACTGTCACCAAAAGTCCGAGAATAAAACCTCGTCACACCAATGTAGTGTTAAAAGGCAGCATTCTTTATTGCGGCGCCGGATGCACGGGGGATAATTCCACCAAACGTGCATACCCCGTACCCCTTCCGTGCAGTTTATATAGATCAAAATATACATATTTATCTGCTACATGAGCCCTTCCTTTCATAGTCAAATCAGTCCATTTTCATACACTCCTCCCACCCACGCTTGCGCAGTGCCTCCTAGTGGTGGTCGTCGGGGGTCCCAAGATGCAGGCTTATCCTCTTCATCACAGTTTCTGCGCAAACTCAGTTTTCTTCTGACTCTTGTCCCTGCAGAACAGGTTGTCTTGACCAGTTCTAGGCACCTGCTAGTTTTAATTAAAACTAACTTCTTTGGGGAGAGATGTATGACTTTTTGCTTCAGTTAATTCACACAATAGATAGGTACCACAAATACACCTGCAATCATTTGGCAACGCTATTTCTATTAAAATCCCCCTTCACCATTATTGTTTAACATTAATGATTACCTCGGGACTAAACCCTCTGTTCCCACACCTAATGTCCAAATGGGCAGGGCTGTACAAGAGACATAGCAGCATTGTTCGTGCTTTATGATTAACTAATTTCATCACCTTGGTTACAGGCCCACATTACTCCTCTCCATTCTTTTACTCCTAATGAAGCAGTATTAGCTTATCTTGCAGCCCTTACCATCCTCTGCAAGTATCAAGACTGCAGGAGCTTTGGCTTTGTCATTATTCCCGCATCCATGGACACATTTTCTAAATTCCCCCTTTGCAGCTTCCCCTGTTTCCAGCTCCTGTGTTCTGCCTTTTTGCCGTGGAACTCAGACAGGTCATGTCATCAGCCTCCTGAGAAGAATGCTTCTCTTCATGGGTGTTCAGACAGATCATTCTTGTCCTCCGAGGAGGCTGTAAGCTTTATCAGATTTCCTGAGCTCCTTCCCCCTGCAGAGCTGCTTCCCACGACACCACCGGTATCAGTATCCCAGGTATGTCAAAGTCTTCTTCTCTGGACTTCACCCATCTGTACTCCACTGCTGGCTTTCCTCACTCCTGGCACCTGGGACCCCACTATTCCCTGGTCACGACAGCCAAGGCAGACACTGATGATCACATCCCTGATCAGCTCTTCCTTGTTGGCCAGGGCCAGGTCCTGGTGAGCATCGCCCTTCTCAGCCCACTTGGCAGCTGTGTTAACAAGTTGTCCCAAGATCCTCCAGACTGCTGGCACCCTGTTTCCTTGCCCGGCTGGGGAATGCCAGGGCAGTTACTGTCCCCCATGGGAACCTGCTCATTGACCTGAGACTTCCTCGGGTTGCAGACAGAAGACTTCTTCTGCTTCCTCACCCTGATCAAGTAGTTTGTAACTGCCAACACAAAGTTACTCTTGCTGACTTCTCCTCTCATCCTCACTCACAAAAGCTAACGAAATATGTTACCCAGGTCTTAGAGGAGCTCCATATATCCGAGTTGCTCCTTCACACAGAGAGCATCCCCCTGTTACCCATACTCCCTGCAGCAGAGACTGTATCTTTCTCTTGCATCACCCAAGCTCAGAAAATTGTCCCACCACAACTCAAGTAATCCAAAAACTTCATAGTGCTGTGACAAGTCATGGGGTTTCAGCTCCTCCTGCCCGTGCTCCAGTCTCTCCTGGCCGTGCACATCTGGGTTGCAACATCTCAGCTCTTGCACCAAGGCAGAGCACAGACTGCTCACAGGGAAAGCTGAGCTCTGCTCCTGACCAGAAGACCATTGTAGATCGAGAAGTTCATGCTGCACTGCATAGATTGCTTAGCAGCAGGACAACCTCAGCAGCTCGTTGTCACAGTGGAGCCTGCAGGCAGCTCCCACCTGGTACTGACCATTCCACCACCTGCGCGGCCTTGTCTCCATCTAGCCATGCAGCATGAAGTTGTCATGAGAACATCCTTTCTGTTGGGTTTAGAGATGATGAACAGAGTTGTTACCTTGCAGGGAAATACAAGAAGAGATTGAATGACTGAAATAGGATACTTTTTTCTGTGGAGAGGGTCTGCACGGCATTCTGCATGTGTGTAGAATTACCATTTGATGCTACAGCACCCAGGCATCCCACCACCTAAAAGGAAGAAACTATCGATACTTTTCTCTCCTTACAATCTTAGTCCTAACAGCATTTTACCTCACAGAATCAGAGTACCTTTCTTAACTGGGATCATAACAGACCAGCACCCCCTGGTAAAAAAACTCTCTAGGCATACATAGGTGCAGTTCCTCTGCTCCCATGGACTGGTAAGGCCGTAGTCTGCAAAAGTAACCCCTGGCTGGATCCCCATCCGCCACTGGCTGTTGTGCTCCTGAGTCCTGCCTCAAAGCTCCAAGGCCTGGGAGACCTTGGTGGCGGTAACGGAGGCAAAGAGGTCATAGACTATTTGAGATCTATCTAGACCTCCTCTTACTAAATTCAGCAGTGGCCCCACACTCTCTGTTTCTTCTTTACCTCTTCCTAATGTGTCACAGCTCATTTTGGTGCCTGTTGCATTACCTTTTCAGTTGCAATTCAGTTAAGGATTAATGCTTTAAAGAATAAGGATTCTAGCTGGGCCTGGAGGAGGCTGTGGTTGAGGACAAGATGTACCCAGGCACACTGTGATAATGATTGTTCTGTTCCTTGACTGTGTCATCGTAGGTGTGAGTAACGAGCCCAGTTCTTTGTGCTTCGTGTTCACGCAATGCCTGCAGCTATTGGGTAGAGGAGGGACAGACCTTGCCTCTCTGATGGCATCTGATGGCTGATAGATCTGACTGAAGTCATCAGTCAGTGGCACAAAGGTACCAAGTCACACTCTTTGTGATGCCATCTGGAGGGACCTGTCACACACACCCCAAAGGGAAACTGATTTCCTGTAGGTCCTCTGCTGTCCCTGCCAGCCCTGGCATCACATATAGCTTTGTGGGCCTGGTTATGAACATGAAACTGTGTAGCTACCCTGAATTCTCCAAGTCAACACGGAGATAAACATGAAACAACTGCCAATGCAGTCAGTGGTGATCTAGTAAATATAGCAGAAGCAGAAGAGAGAGACTGAGCTCTCCCTGTGGGACATGACATGAACTATTCAGATGAATGCCTCTGTAGGCCACCGTGAACATGATTAGTAGGGACAGGTTCAATTGCCCTTATTTTGGGCATCAGCTGTCATTCCTTTGGCGAAAGGGAATGGCCAGCAGCCTCTAAGAGCATGTGAACAGATGTGGCCCTGTCTCTGCAAACTGCTCCATTCGCACCTGCATGTATCTTAGACCACCTCTGGCATCTCACATGCCAGCAGACAGTTGCATCTGAACCCCTCAGTCGTGGCCTCCATCTCCATTAATCAGAATTGGAGCTTAGAAAAAAGAACTTACCTGCAGGTGCCCATTCAAAGTACCCCTGAAGGGAGGAAAGAGGAATCCCACCTCCTGTGGGGTTATGGCAGGCATTGAGGGGAGCTGAATCCCCTTTGAGCCCCAGGACTACAGACCCAGGGTGAGATGACTCAACTGATTCATCTGATTCCCTTCCCTCAGCAGGGGTAGAGGAGATCCCAGCCTGTCCTGCACTGGCTGTCCTGCCTAAAGATGGGACAAGAAAATGTGATCCTTGGAGCTAGCTCTTCTGGTGGTAGGAGAAATGACACTTTGGAAATGAAAAGATTTCCTCTCTCTCCCTAGTTGAGGGAGGAAACATCAGTAATTGCTTCAACTTGTTTCAAAGCAAATTGTCCTGAAGACCAAAAGACATCTCAAGGGAGCCCAGAGTAGGGAGAAATGGTGCCTTGGGCTGGTCCTGTGCTGCTGAGCTGGGCTGGGCTCCTGGGATGGAGGGAGATCACGGCTGGTGAGGAGCGCTGCAGAGAGACAGCTCTTGCCCAGGAGCAGCTCCTCTGCAAAGCCCAGCAGGGCTGAGGGCACTGCCTGCAGGCAGCGAGGGGAGAGGAGCGAGGCAGAGAGAGGTTAAAGGCAGCGTGGGGTGGGAGGGTGCTGAGAGCTCACTGAGGGAAGAAAAATCTTTTCAGCCTTTGACACGGTAAGTCTCTGCTTAAAGGGCAGTGTGTCTGCAGTTTGTGGAAAGATCTCCTCAAGCTGGCACACCCCACAGCCTTCAGCATGATGTACCATGAGGAATATCACAGTTTGTGTCTTATTGAAGATGAGGATGTGCTGCAAAGCAGGGACTGCCTGCTGCGCCCTCAGAGGGACAGGCCATGACAGCTGCCTTCTCCCAAGGACGGCTGCAGGGTTGGGAAGGTGGATGTGCAGCCCGGGCTGCCCCAAGCTGTCCTTCAGAGCAGGGTCTGTGCACCCCAGGGGCTGTGTGCTGGGGAACGGACTCTGCTGCCTGCCAGGGACAGTGCTCAGCCTGCCTGGGAAGTTTCTCAGGTTATTGTAAGGAGAAGGTCTGGGTGGAAGGAGAAACTCCCAGTAGGGCAGGACAGGGTCCTACTGCTTTCAAGAAACAGCTGCATGGGTCAGGGCTGCTCACAGATCCAGATCTCCCCAGGATATTTTCCAAGGGATATGTGAAGGGGAAGGTCAAAGCAGGGGTGACTATCAAGCACTCAAGTCACTTGGCCAGTTCCCTCTGAGGATCTGAGTGGCTGAGAGCAACTGCCTGGCTATGTTGGAGTCTGGGACGTGCACAGCTGGGTGAGGGTAGCGGTGTCCTGAGTGCCCAGCTGCTTCCGACTCTTTCATGTAGAACTTCACTGTGTTTCTCCTTTTTACTCCACTTGC
Source organism: Opisthocomus hoazin (assembly GCF_030867145.1). Lineage (NCBI taxonomy): Eukaryota > Metazoa > Chordata > Aves > Opisthocomiformes > Opisthocomidae > Opisthocomus > Opisthocomus hoazin. The sequence continues at coordinate 7,649,967 of NC_134442.1, forward strand.
CTGTGTTACTGAAGTTGTTCCCTTGTTGTGTCAGTCAGGCTCTCTGGGAATGGGAGTTTCAGCTGCAGTCAGACACTGATCGTGTGGGTCCTTCTGTGCAGGTGTGTCCATGGGCATGAGGTGTGCCAGTTGTGTCTAAGCTGTTGGGCTGGGAGCAGTGCGGTCTGTGAGCCCAGAGAACAAGCTAGTTTTCCCTTAATCAGATGCCATCTTTAGGACACATGGCTATCTTCCTAAGGTGTCCATCCAAGCTGTGAGCTGCCCACAGAATGCAGATCTGTCTCATAACAAAACTGTGTTTCCTGCAAGTCCCAGTGGAGAAACGCAGATATGCCACGCACAATGGATGAACTACTCTTGGGTTGGAGATGCAATCCGCATGTGTCATGGATTAGAAGTGGCGTGCTGGGACCTTGAGTAAGGGTGAGTCATTTAGTGGTCTGCATTGGATCCCTCTGCTTTCAGCAGTGTTTGGTGACTTCTAAAGAAAACATGGGAGTGTGACGACTCTCCATCTAAGAAAAATTCTAGCCTAGGGCAGCTGGGAATAAGAAGGGGGGACAGATCAGCTCCCCTCACTCTGCACTGAGCCACAGGCAAGCCTCTTGCCTTGCGGGACTCACTGTTCTGCCTGAGTTCAGCAGAATTGCTGAGGGTTTCTGACAACCAAGAGCACTCCCCAGGTGAGATGAGGAGAGCTGTCAGAAAACCCGAGACCGTATAAACTACCTTCTGCTATCCAGGTTTCTTAGCACTGGGAGTACAGTTGCTGACAAGCCCTTTTCCAATAACAGCAGTTTCATCTGACAAAGTGAAACACCAGGATGGGTCCCCAGCCCACCATGTACATGATCCAAATACCGAAGAGGAGGGCAGACACCTCAGCAGCTTGTGGGCAGAGGTCCTGCTCCTCATGGCACATTTCAGCCAGCACCTACTAGAGCTCCAACCATGGATCTGAAGGAAGGGCTCCTAGAAAAAGAAAGAAGGGTATGTGCAGCAGGGGAAGGATCTATAGCAAACAGATCAGAACTGAATCTCCTAACTTCTCACTGTCTCTTCCTTCTTGGACGGTGTTTCTATTCCCAGAGGCCGGAAATTTCCAACAGCAGCTCCATCACCCAGTTCCTCCTCCTGGCATTCGCAGACACACAGGAGCTGCAGCTCTTGCACTTCTGGCTCTTCCTCAGCATCTACCTGGCTGCCCTCCTCAGCAACGGCCTCATCGTCATCACCAAAGCCTGTGACCACCGCCTCCGCACCCCCATGTACTTCTTCCTCCTCAACCTCTCCCTCGTCGACCTGGCCTCCATCTCCACCACTATCCCCAAAGCCGTGGCAAATGCCCTCTGGGATATCAGGGACATCTCCTACACAGGATGTGCTGCCCAGCTCTTTCTGTTTTCCTTTTTGATTGCAGCAGAGTATTGTCTTCTCACCATCATGGCCTACGACCGCTATGTTGCCATCTGCAGACCCCTACACTATGGGACTCTCCTGGGCAGCAGAGCTTGTGTCCACATGGCAGCAGCTGCCTGGGGCAGTGGTTTGCTCAATTCTCTCCTGCACACTGCCAATACATTTTCCATACCCCTCTGCAAGGGCAATGCTGTGGACCAGTTCTTCTGTGAAATCCCCCAGATCCTCAAGCTCTCCTGCTCACAGTTCTACCTCAGGGAAGCTGGGCTTGTTGTGGTTAGTATTTTTTAGCTTCAGGGTGTTTTGTTTTCATTGTGCTGTCCTATGTGCAGATCTTCAGGGCTGTGCTGAAGATCCCGTCTGAGCAGGGACGACACAAAACATTTTATACGTGCCTTCCTCACCTGGCAGTAGTCTCCCTGTTTATCAGCACTGCAGTGTTTGCATACCTGAACCCCCCCTCCATATCGTGCCCATTTCTTTATCTGGTGGTAACAGTGTTGTACTCGGTGATACCCCCAGCAGTGAACCCCCTTATCTACAGCATGAGGAACCAGGAGCTCAGGGATGCGGTGTGGAAACTGGTGGCTGGATCTTCTTAAGCAGCAATAAACTGCCCATCTTCTTCTGCCCATCACTCACATTGTAGTGAACTGTTGTCCCAGGCTGTTCTTGTGTCGTTGAATTTGTTTTGTTTGGTTTGATTTTTAGATTTCCTTGGTTTTCATAATGTGCTTTATAAAGAACTTCCATTATTCCTCCCACTGCTATTTCAATATCTACCTGTCTTTGTGACTTTTGAGACTGTGCAAAAGAGGAGCCATGCTCCTGGTGTTTTTCAGGAAAAGAAGGAACACTGTAGCCACAAGTTTGTCCAAGATCCTTTCTCTAAGACTCTCTCCAGAGCTTCAGGAATACCTCCAGAGATGGAGGGGAAAAGAGTCCCAGCACAGCAGCAGTGTCACGGAGCACCAGCTCTTGGTCTTTCCTGAGCTGCTCTCTTTACACCCCTATAGCCTCCTTCTGAGCCCTTGTGTGACTGTAAGTCCTGAATGCTCAGGCAGCTTGGTCACAGTGCTGCGGTGTGGCAGGCCGGTGACGGCAGGAACAGTCTTGAAGGGACAAGCACTGGGCAGTCCTGTGACAGGGCTTACACCCATAGCAGTGTTCCAGTTGTGAAAAGTGTTCTCCTCAAGTTAGTGCCTGAAGTCTTAGGACTCTTTCTAACAGTAGTCTCAAGAACATGCCGAGGAAATTGTCCTGTAGAGGAAAACTCAAGGAACCGCTAAACTGTGTGAATCGGAAGGCTGGGAGCATAAAGCAGTGTCCTTGCATAGAATAAATCTCCTGCTGCTTGCCCAGGAGACGTGAAGGACCAGTAGAGAAGGGTCTGGTCTCTGCCTGCACTCACTGGACACAATACGGAAGAGGTCCCAGGGCAGTTGTCAGAGACCAGCCAATTGCAACCACCACTTCCAGCAGTGACCATTCACTACATTTTGGACACGTTTTTCCCTCCGTGGAGGGACACCAAATGACTAGGTCAGAAGTTCATGTTTGCGTTGTACATAGAAAATATAAGCATGCACATTGTGCCCTCAAGAGGGACCTTGAAAGGCTAGAGAGGTGGGCCTCTGCAAACATCATGAAGTTCAAAAAGGCAGGGAGGAGTATTAGAAAAATTATGGCCTGGTCAGCCTCACCAGAGAAGTCCCTTTTCCTACACCATTCTTGCCCCTAATAAGTTCTCTCATCTATGCCCTCATGATCAGAAAGTTTGGGGCAGGAGGTCACTGAAATAAATGATCATGTGAAGTACAGGATCTGCCTACCCAGGTCGTGGGCTGAGGCCTTGGCCTTTCTGCTTCATAAAGCAGACCAAGGGTTTTCTCAGCATTGCAGCCACCTGCACAGTGCCTTTGCCTACCTACAATCGAGGCCTCCAATTCTCTGCTCTAAGGAGTCCCTGGGGAGGCTTGGTCAGTAATGGCCCGCAGTGGGGCCAATCAATGTTTCAAGGTACATGGAGTATTGCTTCTGACTTCTTGAGCAGTTTTTTCTATCTCCTCTCAATATCTGAGGTTCATGGACTCAACACCAAATACACCATGGGGCTCATTAAAATACAAAAAGTGCTAAGCTAACAAGCTTATGTAGCTTTCTTCAATTCTTTCAGACTTTTACTGCTAACTGGAGTTTTTTCATAGTGTAGATAAGGAGGAAGATGTCAGACTGTGCCTAATAAAAATATTTAATTATTTTAAGGGATATTTTAAATTGCTTTTCAGTTTACAGAAGAAGTGGTAGAAACATTTTCCAAGTGGTATTGTCCCAGGGTGACTCCTCAGGAGATATGGACAGGTAGGAAAAGCAGTCCCTTGAGGTCTGACACTCTATGGACAACTTTGCTCCTCACCTCCCAAACCTCAACATTTCTCTCATCGGACACCTGGGACTTGTGTCACTGGTCCTTGCATCAGACTTCTCCACTGATCTCTGCAGCTGGATGTTACAGCTCCATTGCACCATCTCCCACCTCCTCTCCACAGAGAGCTGGCTGCACACAGGCACAGCAGGAGCTTGGCTATTTGCAAGAAAGGAAAAATTAAAGCACAATCAAGTTCCATAAACAAAACACACAGTGCAAACATGCGGTAATTACAACTTACTTCTAATGAGGTTTCTTTCCTGTAAGGCATAATCTTCTAAGAAATATTGTAGCTAGGTAGAGGAAAAAAAAATTAGTTATAAACCTAATTAAAGAGTTGGCTAAGGAGACAATTAGACTACTGAAAGGCAGGCAAACTTTTAACTCCCTGATGTGAAAACAGTGGCTCGGTAGGTGCCAGGAATCTGAATGAACAAAGAGTAAAGGGAGGAGAAATCTGGACAATAATGGAAAGGGCCTTTGTCTAGGCAGCCTGCCTCTGAAAAAATTACTTTGGAAATAGTCCAGACAGGTGAAAATATATGAAAAATTAGAGAAATTAGAGAATACTGGTTATGAAGTTATCGGTGGAGATTGACATTCCTTTGGAATATCCCTTTCGAAACTTCCTGGCACTGGTCGAGGGCTCTTGTGAATGAGGACAAGGCAATGTTGCGCCTGTTGTTGAAAGAGGTCAGAAAGTCACCCCAGGGAACCCCAGGCTGTACAAGGTCACTTTGGCATTTCTGTGCATCTAAAAAAGAAGAACACGTCCAAAAGCAGTCAGCATGGATTGATGATGGGTCAGTCATGCCTCTGAAAACTGATTGCTGTCTGTTTTGATTTGGCCTGGATAAAAGCCAGGAGCCCACCGAAAACCTCTCTATCACTCCCCCTCCTCAACTGGACAAAGGAGAGGAAATATGCTGAAGGGCTCGAGGGTCAAGACAAGGACAGGGAGACATCACTCACCAATTACTGTCACAGACAGAACAGACTGAACATAGGGCGAAAGTGGAGTGGATTAAGTGGGTCACACTGATCGCACAGCGGGCCCACGTGGGAAACCCCAGTCACCCAGGAATTCTTGAAGTCATAATGCACTGTCCAGAAGGTAAAGATTTTGGAGTATCACCAAACGAGGAGATGACACATGCTGAAGAGGCCCACTGTATAACCAGCTGCCAGAAGATAAGAAACAGTATGCCCTGTTCACGGATGGGTCCTGTCGCATTGTGGGGAAGCAGCGGAGGTGGAAGGCTGCTGTATGGAGCCCTACATGACAAGTCGCGGAAACTGCCGAGGGAGAAGGTGAGTCCAGCCAGTTTGCAGAGGTGAAAGCCATCCAGCTGGCTTTCGACATTGCCACTAGAGAGAAGTGGCCAGTGCTCTATCTTTACACCGACTCCTGGATGGTGGCCAATGCCTTGTGGGGGTGGCTGCAGCAGTGGAAGAAGAACTGGCAGCGCAGAGGCAAACCTGTGTGGGCTGCCCCATTGTGGCAAGATATTGCTGCCCATCTGGAGCAGTAAGTTGTAAAAGTGCGTCATGTGGACACCCACGTCCCTGAGAGTCGGGCCACTGAGGAACATCAAAACAACCACCAGGTGGATCAGGCTGCCAAGATTGAAGTGGCTCAGGTGGATCTGGACTGGCAACATAAGGGTGAACTGTTTATAGCTCGGTGGGCCCATGACACCTCGGGCCACCAAGGAAGAGACGCGACATACAGATGGGCTCGTGACCGAGGGGTGGACTTGACCATGGACACTATCGCACAGGTTATCCATGAATGTGGAACATGCGCTTCAATCAAGCAAGCCAAGCGGGTAAAGCCTCAGTGGTCTGGAGGATGATGGCTAAAATATAAATATGGGGAGGCTTGGCAGATTGACTACATCACACTGCCACAAACCCGCCAAGGCAAGTGCTATGTGCTCACAATGGTGGAGGCCACCACCGGATGGCTGGAAACCTACCCTGTGCCCCATGCCACTGCCCGGAATACCATCCTGGACCTTGAAAAACAAGTCCTGTAGCGACATGGCACTCCCGAAAGAATTGAGTTTGACAATGGGACTCACTTTTGTAACAGCCTCATAGTCACCTAGGCCAAAGAACACGGTATCGAGTGGGTGTATCACATCCCCTACCATGCACCAGCCTCTGGAAAGATGGAACGGTACAATGGGCTGCTAAAAACCACTTTGAGAGCAGTGGGGATGGGACTTTCAAAAACTGGGACACTCATTTAGCAAAGGCCACCTGGTTGTTTAATACCAGAAGGTCCACCAACCGGGCTAGTCCTGCCCAGTCAAAACCTCAGCGCCCCATAGAAGGGGATAAAGTCCCTGTAGTGCACTTGCAGGGCATGTTAGAGAAGATGATTTTGGTTAGTCCTGCCTCGGGCAACGGCAAGCCCGTCGGCAGGATTGCTTTTGCTCAAGGACCTGGTTGTACCTGGTGGGTAATGCGGAAGAATGGGGAATTCCGATGGGTACCTCATGGGGATTTGATTTTGGGTGAGAATAGTCCATAAATAAATAAACAGTCTAAAGTTAATTGTTAAATAACCCTGTCACTGTCTGTTATCACTGTTATAATTGTTATGTTTTGTACCAGTAATATCGTAGTAAGAATTGTCCAGATTAAAGAAGGATAGACTTTTTGATTAAAACCTAGCCATTCCCTCAAGTACTGAATACCCCTCTCCATATTGGTCCACTTGCCAGGATAGCATACAAAATCGTCACTGAAGGGGTACTTCTCCCTCACGCCTGACAGAAGTCTCCTCCAGAGGCTGAGGACTTGTTCCTTTTTCCCAATGGCCTTGTCAATGCCCCCGTCCCTGGCCAGGGATCCCAGCTGCTTGGCTTCCTTGCCCTCTAATTCCAAGCTGCTGGCCCCGTTATCCCAGCACCGCAGCAGCCAGGTGGCAATGTGCTCTCCTGGATGGCGGCTGAAATCTTTCCGCATGCCTCGCAGCTCGCCCAGGGACAGGGACCGGGTGATGATCTCTGTCTCTATCTCCCGCGATGACCCTGGCTCATCATCATCCCTCCCGGAGCGATCTGCTCTCTTTGCATCTTTCTTTAGTTTTACGGGGTGACTGCTCCCGGCACAGGTTGGTCATTGGGCTCAGCCGCGATGCCTGCAGCTGGAGCTGGGGCTGGAGCAGCTGCTGTGCCCGCTGGGGAAACCGAGGCAGACCCTGCAGCTGTGGCTGCAGCAGCCGTGGTGCCAGTCTGGGGGGCTGTGACTGCCTGCTGGGCTGGAGGGGCTGCAGGGCCGGCTGGGGGGGCAGCGCCAGCCACAGTGCCTGCTGCTTCGTTTCCCCTCCTTCCCCTTTAGGGCACTGAATCAGGTTGAACAGGGCTGGGTAGACATGGGCCAGACCCCAGCACATTGCAGTGATTTGTGTCTCTCTGGAGTTCCCAGGGTGGCAGCACACTTTTTGCAGATATTTTACTAGTTTTTCTGGATTCTGGTCTTGCTCAGGGGTGAGTTTAAAACACACTGCGGGTGCCCGCTGCCCTAGACACCTGCCCATGCTGTCCCACACTCCCAGCCACTCACAGCTATCCAGCCCCAGGGCAGGTCTCTGCACGATGTTCTGAACTACTTGTTTAACTCTAAACAAGACCCAAAACTCATTCAGGAGGCAGAACAATAGGAGAGTGCTGGCCTGAGCATCCCACGGGTACTCAAAATTCTCAAAAGCCGTTAGGACCAGTCTGAAGGAGAGAGGGGGGGGGGCAAAAGAGTGGGGGAAGGTATCCCCTCTGCTTTTCCCCACAGACTAGGTTTGATTATTCACAAATTCTAAGACATAGGATCCTCGGATCTGCAGAAACGACCGCAGTGCCGCATGAAAATACAAGCCTGATTTCATGCACAGTGTTGTTATCATGTCATAAGTCGATATCGTACAGTACAGCAAAATCATCATCCTGATCTTTTTCCCTGAGGTAACAAACAGCACGGCGAAGAACACATACAGCAAGTAAGGATTTACTTTGCAAAGTCATTTGATCAAAGTCAGAAACATTTTTATCGGCAACTTTAACTGACACAGTAAATGCGTATAATAAATTTTACCAAAAATCTAAGAAAGCTGTTTTAACACACACTGCTCAGCCCTGCCGTTATCCCCGCCCCACGCCTGGGCACCATATTTAATGTTATAGTTTGGCTGCTACCATGAACAAAAGCGCCACGCGGCCGCCCCTCCCCCTGCCGGCGTGCGGAGGAGAATGGAAAGAAACAGGCAGAAACTGGTGGGTCGGGATAAGGGCAGTTTAACAGAACAGCAAACAAAGGGAACAACAACAACAACGGTACAGATAAGGAGAAAACACAACACAAACTGCACAGCCCACAGAGCCGCTCTCCCTCACCGCCACCGCTGTGCGCTCCCGAGCCGCGAGTGAGCTCCCGCCGCCCCGCACACCCCCACCGGAAGCCCGCATGACGGCACATGGTATGGAATACCGGGCTCTGTTTGGCCATTTTGGGGTTGGGTCAGCCCGCTTGGCTGTGCCCCTTCCTGGATTCCAGTGAAAATTAACCCTGTCCTGGCCAAACCCAGGACAGAAGCGCAGAGTTAAGCAAAGCCAAAGTGTTTGGGCTGTTGCTTGTTGGGTCACCTCATGACAGTAAAGTGGTTTAACAGGAACAGACAAACGTTACGAGGTCATCAAGGACACCAGATGGGAAGGCTGCAGAGCAATGACTGTGTCCTTGGAGAGACCCTGCTCTGGGGTGAAGCCACCTGTATGTGTCACGGGCAAATATGGAACATGGTGTGGGAAACTGCAGGATGTGACAGAGACCCGTGTGAGAAGGGACTAGAAGTGCAAGCAGCACCATGTGTCCCAGCTGGATCTCACAACTGGTTGAAGAGCAGAGACCTGAGAAAAAGCCAAACTGCAGGGATAACTGGAGGGGAGTATTGGGGAGCTTCTGTGTCTTCAAGTCTTGCAAGGCCAGTGGTGCCAGGGGAGCCCAGCAGTGAAGCCATTTGAGGCCCAGATGACCTAGGCAATGGTATCCCAACTATCAAACGATGGTACCAGCAGACCAAACCATAGACCGTTGGGGAAAACATAATTGGTGAGAGTTGTTAACCGGGGAGGGGACTGCAGCAGAGAAAGGGATAGATCCAGGTGGAGTGCAACAATGAATCCTGTGGATGGTAATAGGAGAGGGATCCAAGGGTCCAGCTGCAGTGTGCAAGGGGCTGCTCATCCTGAGCTGTCCAAACCCTGTGTGTGTCCTGCCTTCTGATTTAACTCTGCTCCTGCTTATTTGCTGTGTGAGCTTGCTTGTGTGTGTGTGCAAATGAAATTCTGTACATGCGTTGCTGGCCAAATTTATGCAGGGCTGGCTGGAAGAGGAGGACACCAGGAAGTGGAGATACCCAAGGCTGAAGTTGCCAAAACGGTAGTGGCTCCAAGACTGGACAGGACACCTGGGCAGACCCAAAACTCAGACCCACATTGGAGGGATCATGGGGGTGTGTGCCCATGGGTAAAGGCTGTAGAGGATGAAGAGACCACTCATGACCTTCACACCAGATCAGACTGAGAAGGGAGAAGCATGAGGACCGTTGTGTACTCCATGGTTGTATGTGCTCTGTTGTTGGAGTGGTGGCTGCAAAGGTGCTACTCCCTGTTAGAGTTGGTCTGTGTGTGCTCAAGTATGTCCATCTTTTTTTCCTTGCAGATACTGGTATTTTGCACTTTCTGTTTCAGTGACTCCACCTTGGGTGATGGCTCACTTAGCGGGGCTTCAGTCAGCACTTAGTCCAGGCACATGCTGTCCCCGTAAAACCTCAAGGCTCCCAGGAAGCTCCAGATTACCTTCCTGGAGAATTTGTTCTGCACAGTCGTATCAAAGAAAGCCCTGGGTACACCTCACTCACCATTCCCCATCTCCACGGTCACCACGCACCAATGGGTGAGTTCAGATTCCAACCCTTGGTCTCTAACAGCTTCCAATGGGACCACAAGCTTTACTCTTCCAATTCCAAGGAGAAATAGGCCCTTTGGGGTGACATTTCTTGGGCCTGTTGTTGGCATCAGCCTTGGAAGAAGAGCCCAAATTTCAGTCAGTGCACTGGTGTGGTCACATTTTATTTCAGAAATGTTATGAGAAAGTCAGCTCTGTCCCAGTTAAACACATAACTTTATATTACATCCAGATTAGAGCAGATTCATTCCTCAAGAGAATTAAGAGGGATTCAGACATTTATGCAGGAAAATATTAAAAATAATGAATAATAGAGATAATAATAAAAATAAAATACAAAACAGCAAACAAAGTTCAGGCCTACAGTGGGACACCATGAGAGTCATTCCCAAAGAGTGCTGGAAAATTTGTGGCAAATGAGAAGCATCCCTGGAATAACTTTTCTAATGGACTCCTTCAGCTGCTGATTCCTCATGCTGTAGATGAGGGGGTTCACTGCTGGAGGAACCACTGAGTACAGAACAGCCACCACCACTTCCAGGGATGGGGAGGAGATGGAGGGGGGCTTCAGGTAGGCAAATGTGCCAGTGCTGATAAACAGCGAGACCACGGCCAGGTGAGGGAGGCACGTCGAAAAGGCTTTGTGCCGTCCCTGCTCAGAGGGGATCCTCAGCACGGCCATGAAGATCTGCACATAGGACAGCACAATTAAAACAAAACACAACCAAAACACAAAAGCATTAAACATGACAAGACCAATTCCCCTTAGGTAGGCATCTGAGCAGGAGAGCTTGAGGATCTGAGGGATTTCACAGAAGAACTGGTCCACAGCATTGCCTCGGCAGAAAGATGTAGAAAATGTATTGGCAGTGTGCAGCACAGCATAGAGGAAACCACTGCCCCAGGCAGCTGCTGCCATGTGGACACAAGCTCTGCTGCCCAGGAGGGTCCCGTAGTGCAGCGGTTTGCAGATGGCAGCATAGCGGTCATAGCCCATGATGGTGAGAAGAAAAAATTCTGCTGATATCAAAAATAAAAAGAAAAAAAACTGGGTAGAACATCCTGAGTAAGAAATGGCTCTGGTGTCCCAGAGGGAATTGGCCATGGATTTGGGGACAGTGGTGGAGATGGAGCCCAGGTCAAAGAGGGAGAGGTTGAGGAGGAAGAAGTACATGGGGGTGTGGAGGCGGTGGTCGCAGGCTATGGCGGTGATGATGAGGCCATTGCCCAAGAGGGCAGCGAGGTAGATGCTCAGGAAGAGGCAGAAGTGCAAGAGCTGCAGCTCCCGTGTGTCTGCGAATGCCAGGAGGAGTATCTCAGTGACAGAAGTTTCATTGGACATTTACCACCTCTGGGCATGGGGACCTGTCCAAGGAGAAAAAGACAATGACAGTTTAGGGAGAAATTTCTCTCAGCAGAAAAACATACCATTATGAACAATGACCCCCCTCATCGAGCAGAAAGAGGAATGAGTCAGTTCCTTGTCTGTTGCTACCAATTGAGTGGTATTGTTCATCCGAGATTTATGTGCAACTTGGGCACCTGCTGTCCATGAGAATTTCTCTGGGTCAGGGCTGCCAGCATCGGTGTCAGAACAAAAACTGACCCACATTCCCAGCCCTGCCCCAGAGAGCAGGAGCACCACAGACAAGTGCAGAAACAGGGAAGAACACTGCAATGCTCCAGAAAGAATGAAGCAAGGACAGAGGCATATGGACTTGCTGTGAATTCTTCTCCTTATGCAATTGTCTTCACTGCCACTCGGATGATGACACTGTAGGGCAAGTGCTTTGAGCATCTCTTTTTGTGTCCCATTTCCCAGGAATCTTTAATCTGAAGGTCTAGCAAGGGAGGCGCTGTCTCATGACCTGGACCCCACAGCTCTGGGGACAAAGTTTCTGTTGGGTAGCAGAGGAGACCAGGGGTTTGTGTTGGGTAATGTGTCTGCACTGCAAAGGATGGCAGGGAGGTGCTCGAATCCCCACTTCCACGACATCTCAGGTAGCAGCTCCCTCTCTCTCCCTGCCCGTGTCTCTGCTGCCTGGCACTGTCCCTTGTGGGAGCTGTTTCTGTGTCCCTGGATCTGCTCCCTGTCAATGCTCACAGAACCCAACTCACCGGCTGTGTGCTCAGCTCTGCCCTGCAGACATCTCCTGGCAGTGGCGCACTGCCCAGGGATATCTCTGTGTTTGGGGGGTCTAAGAAGCAGCTCAGAAAGATGCTAACAAGAACTGGGGTTTCAGTGCCTTCTCCAAAACAGAGAAATAAATTTGCATCTCACAGAACCACAGAGTCACAGAATGGTGGGGGCTGGAAGGGACCTCTGGAGATCAGCTTGTCCAACCCCCCTGCCAAAGCAGGGTCACCTAGAGAAGGTTGCACAGGACCACATCCAGGCAGGTTTTGAATATCCGCAGAGAAGGAGACTCCACAACCACTCTGGGCAGCCTGTTCCAGGGCTCCATCACGCTCAGAGTAAAGCAGCTCTTCCTCATGTTCAGCTGGAACTTCCTACGCTTCAGTTTGTGCCCAGTGCTCCAGTCTCCCACTGCCCACCCAGCCAACCAAGAGCGGAAAAACCGAAAGCACAGAATCCTTGCCTATCAGGTGAATGGTGCCTCAATATCCTTCAGAAGCACCCTCTGCAAATGTCCTCAGGGTGGTTTGGAGCGGAGAGCAGCCCTCACCCATGCAGGTCCTCCTCTACAGCAGAAGACGCTCCCCTTCCCTGCCTGGGGTCATTCCTTCTACCAACAGCTTCTCCCTGTAGCGTCATGGTGAGCTCCCTAGGCAGGATGAGTGCTGGCCCTGGCAGGAGGCAGTCCCTGCCCCAGCACACAGCCCCCATGGGTTGCAGGGACCCTGCTCTGAAGGACAGCCCCGGGCACCCCTGGCTGCACACCAGAATTCACAGCCCTGCAGCCGGGAGGAGGCAGCTGCGGTGCCCTGTCCCTCTGACCATGCAGAAGGGAAGCCCTGCTGAGGAGCACATCCTTCACCCCACACCAGCCAGCTCTGTCAGGTAATTGCAGGCTACTCACCTACACTGCCCTTCAGCCAGAGACTGACTGTGTTAAGGACTGGGAAGATTTCTCCACCAGTGAGCTCTCAGCTCTCTTCCAAGCCCAGACTGCCTTTAAGGTCTCTCTGTCTGGCTCTTCTCCACTTGCCGCCTGCAGGCAGTGCCCTCAGCCCTGCTGTGCTTGGCAGAGGAGCTGCTCCTGGGCAGAGCTGTGTCTGTTCTGTGTTACCTGGTTGCCATGAGCTCCCTCCATCCCAGGAGCCCAGCCCAGCTCAGCAGCAGAGAACCAGCCAAGGTGGTACTTCCTCTGCCCACTCCAGGCTCCCTCGAGGTATCCTTGGGGCTCCAAAGACTGGCAGCTCCCAATAGTTAGCAAGGTCCTTCCAGGGGATTGTGTCTTGAAGTCAATTCAAGTAATCATGGACAATCCCTCACTAAACCGTGGAGAGAGACTGGTTCCAGCAGCATGGTTTGTCCTGCCAGAGCCTGGCTGACTGCAAGATGTGGAAATGTTCCTCTCTGGACATGTCCATTCCTGTACCATAAGAAAAAGACACACAGACAGGGAAAGGGAGCGGTTGGCTTCCCCTGTGCAAGGCACGGATTCAGCCGGTGAGACACAGACATCTCACCCCATGTTGGAACCCCTTGGGCTGAAGCGCGATCCAGCTCCTCCCATGCACCCCACACTCCCAAGCAAACCTCTTGGTTCAGTTCAGGAGCACACAAAAGAGTGGCCTGCGTGCGAGCTCCTGCTCTGCGCCCTGTGTTTGTATTCAGATGGGCCTCAGGTGCTCGCACACAGACACATGGTGACGTCGGACGTGGCAGTGGTGGTCCAAAAGGTGCGTAAGTGTTTGCAAGCTCTGATGGAAAAACTCTGAGAATATCCGCATTCTTTGTGAGCATCAGCTGAGGGCCAGAGGGGAAAGGGGACAGAGGGGGATATCCTTTGCCACCCACAAAGAGAGCAGCCACCTATGTGCTTTTGTCAGAGGTCTCCCTGGAGCACGCAGAGCTGTTGAGCAGAACAAATGGAGGACTGCTCCAGACGGAGAGCCAGGTCTCCATCCACAGTACTCACAAGGGCTGCAGTCACTGCAAGGACAAGTCACATCCACATCCCCGCACTGAATACGTCAGGGCTCTCATTTGAACGGCATAAAAAAAGCCTCTAGTGCCATGCCAGGTGCCTGGGGTGCCAAACATGACTGCACTGAGCTGGCAAACAGAGCTCAGCACCTCCTTAAAGCTGTGCCCTCTCAGAGCTGGTGTGGGGCAGACAGCCCAGGGCCCACCAGACAGGTCTGGCACCTGAGTGCCACCTGAACACCAGAACCATGGCATAGATGCAAGGTCTGTCCCGTCTACACCCAGGGCCACTGCAGGGCTGGGAGGCAGATCACATCAGGACGCCCTCCCCTGTACCTCTGTTCTCAGCCCTTGGCCGTTCTCTCTCTGAATGTCTGCTCAGCTGCCTGGTGCTTTGAAGATGGAAGATGACAATAATGTTCACCGAGTGGATGGACTAAAGTCTCTTCTGCCCAGAGATTTTCTCTGAATCTCCCCTTTCCTGGACCATACTGGACCCTCAGAGCAATGTGGCTTTTGGATTAAATGAGATGTGTTGGGACATCTTGCTCACCTTGGGCTGTTTCTCTCTTCTTCTCACTCCTCTCTCCCACTTGCTGTTGCACAGCGTGTTTTACCCCTACTCAAATATGTTACCAAAGAGGTGCTGCCAACGTCACTGAGTGGCTCAGATTTGGCAAGTGGTGGGCCCATCTTGGAGCAGGCTGAAACTAACTCTGTCTGACAAGGGTCCAACTCCTGGTGTCTTCTCACAGAAGCCACCCCTGTAGCACGTGCAACTCCATTACCGTCTCTTTTGCCATGTAAACCTAATACAGGGTGAATTAATGTTAGATCTTACTAACTACTTGATCAAGGAGAAGACATGGAAAAGGTCTTCTGTTAGCAACCCAAGGAAGCCTCAGGTCAATGAGTAGGTTCCTATGGGAACCTGGCAACCTGGCATTCACTGGCCAGGCAAAGCGGTGGGGTGCCAGCATTCTGAGGGATCTTGGGACAGGCTCTTAACCCAGCTGCCAGGTGGGTCAGCAGAGGTAGTGCTCACCTGGACCTGGTCCTGACAAACAAGGAAAAGCTGGTCAGAATGAGACCATCAGTGTCTGCCATGGCTGTCGTGACCAGGAAATAGTGGGGTCCCAGGCACCAGAGCAGAGTGAGGAGGAGAGCAACAGAGCACAGGCTGGTGGACTCCAGAGGAGAAGACATTGACGTGCTTGGGGGGAAGATACAGGTAGTGCCACAGGAAGCAGCTCTGAAGGGTAAAGGAACTCAAGAAATCTGATAGGCCTCACAGGACGGCCTCCTCCAAGCACAATGATGATCTCTCTTAATGCCCATGAAAAGAAGCATTCTTCTGGTGAGGCTGCTTGTCTGAACTGACGGAGCTCCAGGGAAAAGGACCAGAACACAGGAGGTGGAAGCAGGGACAGCTGCAAAGGAGGAATTTAGAAACCTTGTTCGTGGATGCAGGGATGATGGCAAAGACAAAGCTCCCCTGGACTTGATACTTGCAGGGGAGGGTAAAGGCAGCAAGATGAGCTGATCCTGCTTCCTTCACAACAAAAGAATAGACAGGGCAAACGTGGGCCTGCTGCTGAACTTTGGAAGAGTAGAAACAGGCAGGACTGAGGAACTTAATGGCTGCTTTGCCTCTGTCTTCACCAGCAAGGTCTCCCAGGCCTTTGTTCCTGAAGGCAGGAGTCTGGAGAACAACCAGGAGTGGAGGGGGCTCATGAGGGGTTACTTGAGCAAACTCAGATATCATTAGAGAAGTGGAAACGGGTCAGCTGAGCAGCTACTTCCACACAAGTATCTTGGTCTGCCATGGCACCAGAGGTTCCCACCAGCCCCCACCATTTGGTCCAGAGAGGTGTGGTTCCTCTTGAAGTGGCCTGGCCTATCTCCTCACCCAAGTCATGCTTTGGGCACCCACGTTTCTGACATACTCAGACTTCATCAGGAGATGCTCCAGATCAATATGAATTAGAGAATGCTGATACCACCGCTGCTCTACGCGGAGGCAAAGGGGAAGTGGAAGTTATAGAAGAAATACTGCATCATTGCTGTTTGTTACTGAAGTGTTCTCTGTTTGGCTGCACTCCTGAAATCTCTCTGATCACCCACAGCAGACTTGAAACCTTCAGGAAAATGATGCAGAGAGGCTTGGCTTGGAAGGGCATTTTGCGTGTGCAAGGAGCCCTCTGGTGCTGAGTTCCTGAACTGCAAACACGGAAAGATGAAACAAACCTCCAATGAAGTGAAAAGCAGAAGCAAACCTCAAGTTTCCGAGGGTGTTTGAGACCCCACGAAGGGCCATCACTGACAAAGCTGTGAAGGAAACAAGCCGTCAAGGTGCCTGTCCCTGGAGGCTGCTTAAGCAAAAACTTGGAGACACTGGCTGCAGGTGGCAAAGGCAATGTGGAGGTGACTCTGAAGCCATGGAAGCCCTTGATGTTTGTTTATCACCAGAATGGCCAAGCCCTGACCCTCCTCTCCTTTACCTGGGCCTGGTAAAGGAGAATCTTTCTCACAAATATATCTCAGGGCTCTGCCTGTGGCGCGTGTGAGTGTGTTTGTGTTTCAGGGTGGGGATTTGGTAAGAAGTGGTGTTGCTTTAACCACAAGGCTATGGTCTTCTGAGGATTTGGCATTGCCTGTGAGTTCCCCACAACCCATCCAGCTTCTTTCATAGCTCTGCTAATGGTCCTTAATCACCTAAGAGGTCCCAGTCCCAAACTTGCATTTATCCTCCATTTGGATCCATACCCAGAATCATAATCACAGAACAGTAAAGGTTGCAAAGGACCTCTGGGGATCATCTAGTCCAACCCCCTCTGCTGAAGCAGGGTCATCTACAGCAGGCTGCACAGGACCTCATCCAGGCGGGTCTTGAATATCTCCAGACAAGGAGAATTCACAACCCCTCTGGGCAAACTGTTCCAGGGCTCTGTCACTCGGAGAGTGAAGAAGTTCTTCTTCCTGTTCAGACGGAACTTCCTCTGCTTCAGTTTGTGCCCATTGCCCCTTGTCCTGTTGCTGGGCACCACTGAAAAGAGTTTGGCTCCATCCTGCTGACACACACCCTTAAGATATTATTAGACATTTATAATGTCCCCTCGCAGCCTTCTCCAGGCTAAACAAGCCCAGCTCCTTCAGCCTCTCCTCATAGGACAGGTACTCTGGTCCCCTCATCATCATCATAGTCCTGTGCTGGACTCTCTCCAGTAGCTCTTCATCTTTCTTGAACTGGAGAACCTAGAACTTGACATAGTACTGCAAATGGGACATCACTTGGGCAGAGTAGAGGGGGAGGAGTACCTCCCTTGACCTGCTGGCCACACTTTTCTTAAGGAACCCAAGGACACCATCAGCCTTCCTGGCAGCCAGGGCACACTGCTGGCTCATGGTCAACTTGTCATCCACCGGCACTCCCAGGTCCCTCTCCAGAGAGCTGCTCTCCAGCAGGTCAGCCCTGAGCCTGTACTGGTGTATTGGGTTATTCCGGCCCAGGTGCAGGACCCTGCATTTGCTCTTGTTGATGTTCATCAGTTTTCTTTGAGCCCAACTCTCCAGCCAGTCCAGGTCTTGCTGACTGGCAGCACAGACTGCTGGTGTACCCACCACTCCTCCAAGATTTATGTCATCAGCAAACTTGCTCAGCGTATGCTTTGTTCATTCATCCAGGTCATTGATGAAGAAGTTGAACAAGACTGGGGTCAGTACTGACCCCTGGGGGACACCACTAGTTACCAGCCTTCAACTAGACTCAGCGTCACTGATGACAGCCCTCTGAGTTCTGCCATTCAGCCAGTTCTCAATCCACTTCACCAGCCACTCATCCAGCCCACACTTCCTGAGCTTCCCTAGGAGGGTGTTATGGGCTCTTTCTGCCCGCGAGCTATCTGCAGACATTCGCATTTTCAGAGCAGGGCTGCCGGAGGTCCCCGGCACGGACCACCTAAGCTACGTTTGAAGTTTGAGGGGGCAAGACAAGCAAGCAGCCTCAGTCTCTGTGCCTCTGTGCGAGCAGTGCCATGGGCAGATGAGGCTGAGCAACAGCTTTCCAGGCTAGCCCCTTCTGGCTGCCAGCTATCTGCAGACGTTCGCATTTTCGGAGCAGGGCTGCCGGAGGCTAGAACTCTTTCTCGAAGGGAAGCACCGATTCTGAGCATGGAGGAAGCATGTCACATGGCCAGAGAAAGTCTGCCAAGAGAGGGTTAGGGCTTGTGTGGAGAGGCTGACAGAACTGGACTTTCTATTGTGGTAAAGTGGAGGCTGAGGGAAAAATACTAGGAGTTCGAGAGAGATTGAAAATTTCTCCCCAAGAAGATGGCACTTTTTGATGGGTAGTGGGAAACAGTGTGAGAATGGACAGCCATCAGAAAGTGCAGCTTTGGAGGTCCCGAGCAGACCTGAGGATAAAGAGATGTCATTCCGAGGGCAGTGCTGTTGTGCAAAAGGTCACTTAGAGGCAGTTTGGATCAGCCCGTGATTTTCAAGTTTCAAGGACCTTCTGGCAATGATAGAGAGACACCAGTACAGGTAGGGACACAGTGGGGTGAGAACAAGTTGGGGAAGCGCATTGGATGTCTGCAGCCTGCAGGGAAACAGGTACAGGCATGGGACAGCGTAGAACGGCCTGTGGTGGAGATGGCCAACGGCACTGGCAGGGCTGAAAGGCCATGACAGAGCCGGGGTCTTTGTCTCCTTGACTCTAGCAGGTTTCTCTGCAGCTGAGGCCTAGAAGGAGAGAAAAGGTCCTCATGGCAATGGGACCTCATTGCCTCCTTGCACCCACCCTGGGGACAGCAGGAGGTGTCACAGCATTGTCCTTCACTTGTCATCACACTCCCCACAACTCCAAGAAAAGCCTGGAGCCACGAGTGAGGGACAGGATCTCCCTTCCTTTGAGCTTGGTGTCAGGGCTTGGCCATCTTCCTTCATTGAAAAGCCAAAGGGTTATCTCAGTGTAAGGGTTGCCTGAAATTTGCCTTTGCCTCTGTGGAATCATGGCCTCCAATTATTTGCTCTAACATGTCCAAGAAGAGTCTGTGTCAGTAATAGTCCTCAGTGGAACACACTGAGGCTTCAAGATACCTTGGGTTTTTCTTCTCATTTTGACTGCTGGAAAAGTTAGTGCAAAAATCCTCTTCGAATTTCAGATTCATGGACTCAGCACAGAATGCACCTTGGGAGACCTTACAATGCACAAAGCCCTCCTGTGCCTTTCTCTTCCTACACTATTTTCAAGACTTCACGCCTTGTACAGCTAATTGGAGCAGCCTTCGAGGTAGGTAAAGAGAAAGAGTACGATGAGTACTTAATAAAAAACTAGGTTTGCTTCTTAAGGGTATTTTTCCTGTTTTTTTCAGTCTATTGAGGAACAGTACCAGCACTCTCCAATGGACATATCCCTACCCATTACACTCAGGTTTCCTCCTGTGCTTGTTCTTTGGTCACTCAGATGCCTCTCCACTATCTGGTTTCTGCTTCAAGGTTCAGGCAGAGAGACAGTCACCTCATCTTTCTTAAGGCTAATGAACAGTCAAGACCTTCATTGCCTTTGTATCTCTCCTTTCTTATGTCTCTGTCTAAAACTGTTCTTTCATGGAAATCCCTTGTGAAACATGGACCACATTAGATGTTGCTTGGACTTAGCATAGAGCTGAGGAGAGAGTTTTAAAGTTGATTAAATTGTATTCTGTTTCACTTTTGTTTGTTGGAAAGGAAGAGAAACTTTTCTGTGCCTGTGTGCAGCCCAGTTCTTGAAGGAAAGCAGGTGGGAGCTGGTGCAAAGGAGCTGTACCATGCAGCTGCAGAGATCAGTGGAGAAGTCTGATGTGAGGAGAAGTGATGCAAGTCCCAGGAGACTTATGAGGGAACTGGTGGGCTTGGGGAGGTGAGGAGCAAGGTTGTCCACATAGACCCCAAGGGACTACTTTTCCTTTCTTGCCACTTCACTCGATTAGATATTGGTTTAGATGGTCACTTCCAGCACACGAGGATTCATGCCCCACAAACATCCTCTATGCCCAGGGCTCAGCATCATAGGATCACAAGGGAACCGAGGTTGAAGGGCCCTCAGGAAGTCTGCAGTGCAACCTGTCAGAAACACAGTCAGACCAACTTATTCAAGGCTTGATTCAGCCTGGGTTTGAAAAGCACCAAGGAGGGTGACTGCCCGACCTCTCTGGGTGACCTGTTCCAGCACTGGGCTGAGATCGTGGGGAAAAAAGTTCTCCTTCTGTCCTGGCTGTACCTCTCCTCTTTCACCTTCCACCCATTGTCTTTTGGACAAGCCCAGTTCCCTCAGCCTACCCTCCTCAAAGGTAAAGTTCTCCAGTCCCTAGCTCTCCTAAGGGCCCTCCACCTTGCAAAAATTGCTCCTGAATTGGAGATCTGAAATCTGGATGGAGCATTGCAGAGTATCCCTTCCCTGGATCTCCTGGCCACGCTCCTGGTTGTGCAGCCCAGGATCTGGGTGGCCTCTCTTGCTGCCAGGCCACATGGCTGCCTCCTGTCCAGCTCCCTGACCACCACAAAATTTCCCAGAGGGCTGCTCCCAGCCACGCAGCCCCCAGCCTATTGCATTGCTGAGGTGAATCCCCTGCAGGGGCAGAAACTGGCATTTATCCTGCTGGCATTTCCTGAGCTTCATGCCAATAGGTTCTCTCGTCCTTCAGCTCCTTCCGTGAGCATAGAGGCCTGGGAGACCTTTTCAGGAAAGACTCAGGCAAAGAAGGCATTGAGTCCATCAGCCCCATTGTTGTCTTCTGTTACTAACTTCCCGTCCCCATCCAGCAGGAGCCCTGCATTTCCCTTCTTCAGCCTTGGTTTCTAACACGGCAATTTAAGCTCTTCTCTTTGCTCTTTACCTGTCTTGCAGCCAATAACTCCAGGTGGCCACTCCATGGGAGCTTCTTTGTGATCCCTGTCAGTGCCCTGGCCTGTTCCAGCCCAGCCCTCTGTACAACACACAGTTCCCCAGTCCCACTGCTCAGGCACAGTATGGGAAAAGGTGCATTCAGTAAGCGGAACAGTTTCTCTTGCACGATCCCCAAGACAACCCTCTGTGCTTTGTGCCCTTGCTGTTCCTCCTACAGGAAACAGCCTCCACTTAGTCCTGCAACCTACCCACCTCTATCGGCATCCCATGTGGTGTTTCTAACACATCCCTGTTTGGGGTCTACCAGCGACTGGACAAAGAGAGAAGTTGAGCAGGGCTGGCCATTCCCTTCCTGCAGGCATGAAGCACAGTAGCAGGAGGAGGGAAACGGCCACGCAGCAAAACTCACCCAAAAACCTGTGGTGGTGAGTGGCCAGTGCTGGAATTGGCCAAATAGGGAGGCCACCAGTGAAAGCTCACTCCGGTCCCATTCTTTACCATATTGTCCCATGCCCTCCTCATCCCATGGAGAACCCAAGTAAGGCTTCATGGGGTCAATTTCTTCAGCCTGATCCTGACCTCAGCTTCAGAATAGCCCAGCTTCTGGATATCAGCAATGAGGATGTGCCCTTTTATCAAAGAGATGTGACAGGGAAGGCCAGCTGTACCGTGGTGCCAGACACGTGGGCAAAGACCTTTGAGTCAAACAGACTGTGTTCATGCCTCTGGAAAAGCTGAGTGCATGCTGGCATTCCTGAAATAAACAGAATTACCAAATATTGAATACCAGTCCACAGGTGTTTGTTATGAATAGGAATTTGTTACACCGCTTTGATTTAGCAGCAATTTAGGATTTATTCATATTTTTGAGGTAGATCACAAGATTACATTGTAGCATTATTAACAACACTTAATCATCAGCCAAATTAACAGAGTGATTCAATGAAAGCACAGCTGTAATAGTGATTTAGGGTTGCACACACAGATGAAAGTTAAATCACGCGTACGAGCAGACAAATAATTCTGAACCATATTGCACACAGACAGGGAAATGGTTCTGAACCAAATCACGTACACAGTTCGACACGCAGAGCGAGAGGTTAACCTGTGGTTAAAGCTGCCCTTCTTGTGACTTTCATGGATATACTCGGACTTATGTGCTGGCATTCATCACAGGACAGGCAGTGAAGTGTGCCAAATCAGGCCTTTGAGTCCTTGTGAAATCATCGACGGACAATCCTTCAATCCTCGTTAAATCTACCCTGAGAGATGTCCCAGCTCATGGGGAGATACTGGGTCACACAGCCTGCTGTGGACCCAGAGAGCTCAAAGGGTCTCACCTTTGGATATCTGTTTACGGGATCTTGAGATGATTTTCTTTGGTCAATACTCGCCATTCTGGCCAGAATTCGTGCTGAGTCATTCTGGCAGAGAGATGAGGCAGCGGATGGCCAAAGTGTGACCAGGGGGTGTCTGGCCACCCCATCTCCAGGCTACTGCTCTAGTGACCAAGATAACAACACAGTGGCAGTTGTTCCCAGAGCACTCAGAACTTCTCCTGGTGTGTCATTCAAACAGCAGATGATCTAGGTGTGACCAAAGAGTGCCTGATACTCTCATCACAGCACTTGTATGTAATATAACTACACAATGGTTCTTAATCTCCTGTGTCCTAGAGATCTGGGTGGTGGCAGGACCACAGAGACTCCCAGATACAAAGAAAACCAGTTATAAATAGACATGGGCAGCTTATTGTTGCTGAAAGACTACTGACTGAAGAAGTTTCTTCAGTGCATCTTTGAGCTCTTGTTTCCTCATGCTATAGATGAGAGGGTTCAATATTGATGGAACCTCCAAGTACAGAACAGCCAACAACATGTCCAAGGATGGGGAAGAGAAGGATGAGGGCTTCAGATAGCAAATCATGACAGTGCTGAGAAACCGGGAGACCACGGCCAGGTGAGGGAGGCACGTGGAAAAGGATTTGTGCTGCCCCTGCTCAGAGGGTATCCTCAGCACAGCCCTGAAGATCTGCACATAGGACAGCACCATGAAAACAAAACACCTAAAAGCTATAGAAAGGCTAACCCCAAGAAGCCCAACTTCCCTGAGGTAGGAATGTGAGCAGGAGAGCTTGAGGATCTGGGGATTTTCACAGAAGAAGTGGTCCAGAGCATTGCCCTTGCAGAGGGGTATGGAAAATGTATTGACAGTGTGCAGGAGAGCATTGATAAAAGCACTGCCCCAGGCAGCTGCTGCCATGTGGACACAAGCTCTGCTGCTCAGGAGGGTCCCGTAGTGCAGGGGTTTGCAGATGGCTACATAGTGGTATTAGGCCATGATGGTCAGAAGACAATGCTCTGCTACTATTAAGAAAGAAAACAGAAAGAGCTGGGCAGTACATCCTGCATAGGAGATGTCCCTGGAGTCTGAGAGGGAACTGGACATGGATTTGGGGACAGTGGTGGAGATGGAGCCCAAGTCTGTGAGGGAGAGGTTGAGGAGGAAGAAGTACATGGGGATGTGGAGGTGGTGGTCACAGGCTATGGTGGTGATGATGAGGCCGTTGACGAGGACAGCAGCCAGGTAGATGGCCAGGAAGAGCCAGAAGTGCAAGAGCTGCAGCTCCCGTGTGTCTGCTAACAACAGGAGGAGGAAGCGGATGATGGAGCTGCTGTTGGACAGATGTTTCCTTTGGGCGTGGGATCCTGTCCTTAGAGGAAGAATCAATAAAGTGTTAGGGGAGAATTCTCATTGGAAATGCAAAGCCTTACTCCTAGAACTTTAACCCTGCTAAACTTCTGAGCACTTTCCATTCATTGTCAATGAGAACATTCTTCAGCTCCCTTGTTTGAGTTCTGGTTGGTGCTGGCTGAAGGTACTGTAAGGAGCAGGACCTTTGTCCTCCGCCTCTCAAGGAGTCTGCCCTGCTGTGCAGTAAGGAGTTCATGGGAGTACTGGTGTCAGGGGTCCATCCTGGTGTCCGACTTGGTCAGATGAAACCACTCCACACAGAAAATCACCTTGTCAGCCTCTACATTCTCAGTGGTGAGAAACGGCAATAACAGAGAACAATTGGAGAGGTTTAGGGTTAATAAAGCTCCCCCAGCTTACCTGGGGAGTTTTCTTGGAGTTCAGACACCTTCAGCATTTCTGCTGCACTCAGGGAGAAGAGAGGGACGCTGGTGAGGCATATGGCTTCTTCCACCCACAGATTCTCCCCACAGCACCATCGGGAGCTCCCCAGGCAGGCTGAGCACTGACCCCGGCACACAGACTCCTGCAGTAAAGGGACCTGCTCTGAAGGACACTCCTGGGCACCCCTGGCTGCACACCTGGCTTAAAGTCCTACCAGGAATTCCCAGAGAAAGCAGTCAGCATGCCCTGCTCCTCTGATGGTACAGCAGGTAAAAAACTGATCTGGAACCAGACTTCCTCCTCTAGGCTTGAGAAGCTGTGACAATCCTCTTTTGGAGATCCCTCCAGCAGCTGCCAATTTACTGCCCTGCCTACAGGGACTGACCATTTCATGGGTTGTGAGCATTTCTCCTGTAGTGAGCTCTCCGTATCCTCCCACCCCACGCTGCCTTTAACCTCTCTCTGCCTCGCTCCTCTCCCCTCGCTGCCTGCAGGCAGTGCCCTCAGCCCTGCTGGGCTTTGCAGAGGAGCTGCTCCTGGACAGAGCTGTGTCTGCAGCGCTGCCTGGTTGCTCTCAGCTCCCTCCCTGCGAGGAGCCCAGCCCAGCTCAGCAGGAGAGGACCAGCACAAGGCAGCTCTTCCTCTGTCGCCTCTGGGCTCCCTTGAGGTGTCCTTTGCTCTCCAGGACAACTTGCTGTGAAACAGGCTGAAGCAATCTCTGATGTTGCCTCTCTCAGCTGGGAAGAGACACTTAGTTTCAACAGCGTCAATTCTCCTCTCAGAGAAAGAGTTAGAAACAAAAATCACCTTTCCTTGCCCCGTCACAAGACAGGACAACCAGAAAGCTACAGGGAGGACTCTCCTTTGCCCCTGCTGAGGGAAAGTATTCAGCCTAGTCATTCGAGGCATCTCATCCTGAGTTTGAAGTCCTGAGGACTCAGGCCTCTCTCATGCACACCATAAAACACACTGGAGGTGGGATTCCTCTTGCCTCGGTTCAGATGGGCACCAAAGAATTCTCCTGCGTGGCAGCTGCTTGTCTCAGCTCCCTTGCTAATTATACGAGGTGGAGGGCAGGAAAATGTTCAGACACAGACACCTGGTGACAGGTTTGGTACCAGAGGTGACCAAGATGCGTGCTGGTAACTGCAAGCTCTAATGGAGCAGTTCATAGAGACAAGGCAGTGTCTGAGGGCACCTTCCTGGAGGCTGGTGGGAAATGTTTTTGACAGGCTGAAATGACAGAAAACGCCCACATTGAAGACAACTGATCCTGTAACTATTCCTTATGTTCAGGGCTGCTGGTGGATGTAATCAGCCTGACCAAACGGAGTCCCGTGGCACAGGAAGAGCTACGTCTCTCGCTTTCTGTTCTCCATCAGCTCTATTGTCCACATGGCCTTAACAGTATGACAGCGTTTGTCTCCTGCGCATCCCTTCACTGCCTAGCCTCATTCAGGGCAGCTGAATCTTCATTTGTTTTACATTTGCAGACATCTATGACTATGGAAGGTGCCAGGGCTTTCCAGGAAAACTACGTGCACCTGGCATGGACAGCACAGGTCCTGTACAGGACCCCCATCCCCACTCAGACTCGTTGTGTGACAGGCACCACCCAGGGCATCTCACACAGATTTGGTGCCTTTGGGCAGTGACGGAATCCCATCACTGCAGGGACGCCAAGCTGTCCATTCTCTACCCAGTAGACACAGGGCAGAGTGTGAATACCAAGCATATCACAGCAGGGTCTCCTCTTGAGGGCTGTCCTGGGTTCAGCCAGGACAGGGTTACTTTACACCAGAATCCAGGAAGGGGCACAGCCGGGTGGGCTGACCCAACCCCAACCTGGCCAAACAGAGACGCGTATTCCGTACCATGTGCCGTCACGCTGGGTTCCAGTGGGGGGGGCGGCACGGTAGGAACTCTCTTGTGGCTCGGGAGCGCGCGGCACCGGTCCTGTGCGGGAGAGAGGGTCTGTTGTGCGAGTTTGTGTCATATTTTCTCCTTATCTGTGTCGTTGTTGTTTCTGTTCCCTTTGTTTGCTGTTCTGTTAAACTGCCCTTATCCCGACCCACCAGTTTCTGCCTCTTTCTGTTCATTCTCCTCCGCACCCCGGCGGGGGGAGGGGCGGCCACGTGGTGCTTCTGTTGCCGGCGGCAGCCGAAACCAAAACAGGGCATTCCCTCTTAAACTGTGCTGGTTCTTCTCCCCCCGTCATTTAACTATTTGCTTGATCATACAGTCGTGGATCAGGTCAATGATTTTCACAGTGTGCCTGGATCACAAGATGTCCACACCCAAGGACATTTTCAACATCACCTCCTCCTTCCTCAGATCAGCTTCCACTCCACCTCAGGCCTTCAGGGCTGCAGAGACACAGCAGACAGCAAAACCTTCTCCTGGCCTTGACGAAAGCTGTCTTGCTGTCTTGGTGGCAGCTCATCTCTCCTTTACATTGCCACCTGCCACCCCCTCCAGCATGTCTCTGCTCTGAAGCAAAGCCTTTGCACACACAAGGCCTTGGGCACTTGGTAGCAGGTTTCTTTTCGCCAGTCTGCTCTCAGCCCAGATGGGCCACAGCTGGGGTGCTGCAGCCCAGACATGCAGCAAGGGCCTCAGCCTCAGACACAGAGAGGAGGAGCTGGAGTCCCCCAGGGCATCTCTTCATCCCACTTGGAGGGAAGAACAGCTGAGGCATGTAGGGACAGCTGACATGATTGGGGTGCTGTGATGGGTGAATACAGATGAGAAGGAGAGACAGGCCAGAAAGATCAGGAGGGAGCGGCCTTGAGTGTGAAGGAGCTGCTCAAATGTGTGGAGCTCCTCTATGGGATGAACAAGCTGTGTGAGCCCTTACGAGTCCGGTTCAGAGGAGGGACTGGTAAGGGTGACATTGTGGTGGGAGACAGAGAATGAATTATTGTCCCTTTGCTGACTTTAATCACCTTGGCATTCCCTGGAAGGGGACCACAACAGCGTGCAATCAGTCCAGGAGGTTTCTGGAGGCTCTTGCTCAAGACCCAGCTTGGGACACAGCTCTTTATAGGTCAACTTACAGATCGCTCAACAATTGTGCTGTTGATATGCATCTGCTGCGCACAAAGAAGGGAGAGCTAATCATGGATGTTAAAACCAGTGTCAGTCTTGACTGTCGTGACCATGAAATAGTGGGGTCTGACCTCCCAAGGGGATCAACAATAAAAGAGTGTAAATGTTAGACCTCAGATTGTTCTCCCAAAAGTGTGGTCATTTACCCAGTGCACAGTACGCCAATACACACACAGAGCAGAGGTGTTGTCTTTCTTGCAGATTTGTGTAGATGTGGGTGCTAGGTGATAATTCCACAAAGCCAGCACGCTGCTTAGCAGAGTCACAAAGCTAGCACACTGCTTAGCAGAGTCACGAGTTATGCACCATCAGTGCATAACTCGTGCTGCGTGACCATGCAGGGGGAAGACTGACACCAGGGGGGTTGAGGTGCAGAGCCAGGGCTTATGGCAGGGCTCGAAGCCATGCAGGTACAGGAGAGAGGAGACTGTTCTGTGCCCTTGGTGGCACAGACAGACTAGGAAGGTAGCCCAGGGGCCTTTGTCACCACTCAACCACTGGCCATTTCTCACTGGCCATTTCAATCACTGGCCGCTCAGCACAGGTTTCTAGGTAAGCTTTGCTGTAAAGACGTCTCCACCCTGCTGCTGGGCCTCTCTTTTGGCCTACATCCTGGCAGACCCTGGAGCAAGGCTGTCTGTGAAGCCCTACATAGAACACAGCCTCTCCAGGAGCTTGGAGCAGCTGCCTGACAGCAAGGCCATGGGACAACAAACACCGAGGACTGCTGTGGGCTTCGTTTCAGGGGAATTGTTCCCCACTCTGAATGCACACTGTCCTGTGCGGTGCCTGCTCAGTGGGTCTGTGGGACCATATGTAGAGATCAGTCCTTGCTAGAGAAAAAGTGGGAGCTACTGAACCTGCTGCTTTTGCCCTAATATTTCAGGGATTCACCCAGACATAACTTTCCACTGTGCTTTGATCCTTCCCGCATCAGGGCAGGAATCTCAGGCGTGTTCGACAGATTGCCTTGGAGTCTATCACAGGCCTATGTTATCCAAACACAGACCTTCTACTTGCTGAGCACACAAGACTAAACAATGATTAGTATGCTATATGTCTTTTTCACACGCCAGATGCAAGTCATTTGAGAGTGTTTACAATCCTCCTTGCCAATCTTCTCTTATCATCCCACATGCAGCATGTGACCATCCAACAGCACACACCATCTCTCCTGCCCTGAAAGATTGTTACTGACAGACAGAGACCAAAGTCCTGGGCTAAGTGAACTCAACGACCACTTTAGAGGCATGCCCCATCTGGTAAGGAATACTATCTCTGTGTGTAAATCAGAAGACAGGAAAAGTGCTGGTAATAAATTGGAAAGTGTGGGATCTGAGCGTGATGTAGATTTTATACAATTTGTATTTTATACAAAAAGGGGTGGATACTGTCCTGGCTTCAGCTGTGTCTCACTCACAGCTTCTTCTCCTTGACCATCCTTGTACGCTTCCACACAAGCAGCCCATCTCTATTTACCCCTTCCTCCCTGGCCCTAGTTTGGCTTCCTTTGCACCTTCATTTGGTGTTTCCAATCTTGTCAACATGACAATTCCTCCGTTGGTCAACAATTCCATTGAAGAGATGTATCCTTCTTTTATCAGTAGTGTCCCGCAATTCCTCATTCTGCTGTCTTCTCAGAGGCACCACAAATCTGGTACACACACATTAAAAGTTTTTAAATTAGAGTTTCACTCTGAGGACGATTTTGAGAATCTTTTAGATTTGGCAGTAGAAGCCTGATGAAGTTGTACAAGAAGTTGCAAACCATTTGAAAGGGGAGAATAACTCAAAATATTGTGGGCAGGTGGGGACCTGAACAGCTCAGGAGTGACCCTGAGGAGAAGGGCCTGGGCATTCCAAGGGATGCCATATGAGTGAGTGGTGTGTGATTGAAGTGAATAAGGCCAACAGCATACAGGGCTGCATTAGGAGGAGCGTCGCCAACGAGAGCGGGGACTTATCACCGCTCTTGACTCAATACTGGTGTAGCCATATCTGGACCAGTATGTCTGCATGTGAGGCTCCCTATTCTGGAATAATGGGGAGGAACAACAAAGGTTCTAGAGGAGATCTGCCAGGATGGGTTTTACAGCCTCTGTGGAGAGGCTGAGAGATCTGGGCTTCTTTAGTCTTGTGGAGGCTGAGGGCACTAAAGTAGTAGCTTGCATTTGCCTGAAGGGTTGTTTCAGAGATAATGGATCTTTTCCTGGTAGTAAGAAGGCAAGGAAACCTTCACCAAATGCTGCTTGGAAGGTTCAGACTAGAGGTGAAGACTACGAAGTCTCCCTCTAAGGGTATCCTTGTTGTGGAGGGAGACTGAATCAGACCATGTATTCGAAATTCAGAGAAAAGCCAGTGAGCATAGAGAGATATCAGTGAAGGCGTGGAAATGCTGGGGTGAGCACTGGGTAGGAAGTAAAGATGTGTGACTACAGGCTGAATGGAAAAAAGTGTGGGCATGGGACAGTGTAGGACAGCCTGCAGTAAAGGTGGCTAAGGACTCTGGCAGGGTTAACAGTTTCAACAGGAGCAAGGGCTTTGTCCCCTTGGCTACGATATGGCAGTTGCCTCTAACACTGATCACTACCAGAAGAAATTTTCTTTAAAGGCTCTGAACTGTGTTCCATCATCGCGTCTTCTTAGGGAGGCTAAGAAGTGTCGCAGAATTTTCCTGCAATGGTCATTGCTTACCCACACATTCAGCTGTCCCCAAGAAGAGCCCTGAGCCACACGTGAGGGACAGGATCTGCCTTCCCAGGGCCTGGGGCTGAGGCCTTGGCCTTTCTGCTTCATAAAGCAGACCAAGGGTTTTCTCAGCATTGCAGCCACCTGCACAGTGCCTTTGCCTACCTACAATCATGGCCTCCAATTCTCTGCTCTAAGGAGTCCCTGGGGAGGCTTTGTCAGTAATGGCCCTCAGTGGGGCCAATCAATGCTTCCAGGTACTTTCAGTTTTGCTGCTGACTTCTTGAGTAGGTCTTTATATCTCCTCTCATCATCTGAGGTTCATGGACTGCACACGAAATACCCCGTGGGACTCATTAAAATACAGAAAGTGCTAAGCTAACAAGCTCCTGTAAATTTTTTCAGTTCTTCAAGACTTGTACAGTTAATTGGATTTTTTTCATGTGTAGGTAAGGAGAAAGATGTCATACTGTGCCTAAATATAATCTTGTTTCTATTTTAAGGGATATTTTCAACTGCTCTTCAGTCTACAGAATTAGTGGTAGAAAAATTTTCCAGTTGATACTGATACATGGTGCCTCCTCAGGAGGGCTGGACAGGTAGGAGAAGAAGTCCCTTGAGGTCTGACACTGTGTGGACAAGTTTGCTCCTCACCTCCCCAATCCCATTGTTTCTCTCATTGGCCACCTGGGACTTGTGTCACTGCTCTTTGCATCAGCCTTCTCCACTGATCTCTGCAGCTGGATGTTACAGCTCCATTGCACCATCTCCCACCTCCTCTCCACAGAGAGCTGGCTGCACACAGGCACAACAGGAGCTTTGCTATTTGCAAGAAAAGAAAAAATTAAAGTAAAATCAAGTTCAACAAACAAAACACACAGTGCAAACAAATGGTAATTACAACCTACTTCTAATGAGGTTTCCTTCCTGTAAGGCATAATCTTATGAGAAGTATTGTAGCTAGGTAGAGGGAAAAAAATAGTTATAAATATAATTAAAGTGTTGGCTAAGGAGACAATTAGACTGTTGAAAGGCAGGCAAACTTTTAACTCCCTGATGTCAAAACAGCAGCTCAGTAGGTGATAGGAATCTGAATGCACAAAGAGTAAAGGGAGGAGAAAACTGGACAAAAATGGAAAGGGCCTTTGTCTAGGCAGCCTGCATCTTCAAAAAATTACTTTAGAAATAGTCAAGACAGATGAAATTGTATGAAATTTAGAGAAATTCAATACACTATTTAGCAGGTAAAATAGCTGTAATGAAGATACAGGGAGAGATCGACATTTCTTTGGAATATCCCTTTCAAAGCTTCCTGGCATTGGTCGAGGGCTGTTGTGAGTGAGGACAAGGCAATGTTGCGCCTGTTGTTGAAAGAGGACAGAAAGTCACCCCAGGGAATCCCAGGCTGTACAAGGACACTTTGGCATGTCTGTGCACCTAAAAAAGAAGAATGTGTCCGAAAGCAGTCAGCATGGATTGATGATGGGTCAATCATGCCTCTCAAACCTGATTGCCATCATGATGAATTATCAGCATTTGTGCAAGAGTAAAGAACAGTGGATGCCATTTTTGACCCTTCTGACATGGTCTTCCTCAACGTCCTTTTTCCCAGGTTAGGCCATTACAGTCTGGAAGGGTTTACAAAGAAAGGGTTAAAAAACAGTTGATCCATCAGGCTGAGAGAGCAGTGGTGAAGGAGTCATGCCCTACCTGGAGGTCACTGGGACATACTGGGGCATTGTGGGGCAGCAGAGGGAATTATCCTTGACTCCTCATGCGTTTCTTCCCAAGCTCAACTTCACTCCTAACTCCTAACACCCAAGTGTCATAGGGAGGATGTGGAATGGGAGGTGCAGTCAGGTCATAACACTCTGTTTCTGAAATTCTCCATTGTGGGTCCTTCCCACCAGCTGAAGTTCTCCACAAACTGCTCCAGAGTGGATCCTTTCCACAGGGTACGGTCCTTCAGGAATGACTGCTCCAGCGTGGGTCCCCTGCCAGAAAACCTGGTCCTTCATGGGCTTTTTGCTGCCAGAAAACCTGCTCCTGCATGGGCTTCTCTCCATGGGCAGCATTTCCTGCCAGAAGCCTGCTCCACTGTGGTCCTCCATGGGCTGCAGGTCTTACTGTCCCTAAGATATAAAGGCCAGCCCACCATGGCTTCTCTGCTGGACCAGACAACCAGATGTCCTGAAGGATGGCCATTTCCTACACCCGTTGGAGTCAAGAAAATTCAATGCTCATACCACACCAGTGTCTTGGCTATTGCTCTTCCATGTCTGCCCAGTGTCAAGGCCTGCTCGGTTTCTCATTCTGCTCCCTCCCAGTGAGTAAGTGGGCAGCTGGAAAGAAGTTGAGAGGGGACACAACAAGCACCACTGATCAAAACTGACCATAAGGATATTCCATACTGTATGGCCTCACGCTGAGGAATAAAAACTTGGGACAGAGGAAGAAGGATGTGGAGGTTTTTAGTGTTCAAGGAATCTGCTGCTCGGAGAGTGGTAGAGCATCAGTCTGCTTGTGCGAGTTGGTGAAGGATGGGGTTTGTTTCACTTGGTGAGGTCTTTTTAGGCTCTTTTCTTCCCCTATTAAAGTATTATTATCTTGACCTGAAACTTTTCACACTTTATTTCTTCCTGTTCTCTGGCCTGTCGCACTGGGGAAGGGAAGGAAAGAGTGAGCAACTGAGTGGCTGCTAGGCTATTGGCCAGAGTCAACCCACCACAGCAGGGAAGTTCTTGATAGCTGGGAGTGAGTTCAGTGCACGGCTGCCAAGGTGCTCAGGGGCTGAAGCACTTTTCTGGGAGGAGAAACTGAGGGTGAGGGCCTGTTTTAGCCTGGAGAGTGGAAGGTCTCAAGAACTTCAGAGCGACCTGTCTGTCACCATGGGGAAGATTTCAGGAAGATGGAGCCAGTCTTGTCATGGTGGTGCTTGGCAGGAGGATAACAGACAATAGTAACTTGTGGAACTAAGGCAGGTTCAGGATAAAGATAAGGATAATATTTATCTCCATGAGGGCATCCAAGCATTGCAGCAGGTCTTCCAGAGGTGTTGTGCCATCTCTGTCCTTGGAAGCTATCCAGCTACCACTGAATCAAGCCTTGAGCAACCTGGTCTGACTCCACAGCTGGTTCTGATGTGAGCATGAAGACAGAGCATGGAGCTCCTCAAGTCCCGTGAAGGAGATGGGAAACCTAAATGATGCTGGGGTTCCTTCCCCTATTGGTCTTCTCTTAAGAACAGTAGGGAAAGTTCTCAGGCTCCCCGCGACCAAGTCAGAAGTTAGTCTATTCACACCAGCTGCAGCTTTCTTGTCCTGCTGCTCAGATGAAAGGCTGCTTGACAGGTAACCTCAAAACAGTCCTGATGATTTCCTTTGCTTCCCCTTTCATTCCCTTTTCACTCTTCCCACCTCTCCAGTCCTACTCTTTAACCATCATTTAGCCTTCTATGTTAAAAGAAAAGAAAAACACACAAGTCTTCTTTACCATTTCCCAACTGAGATGATTGCATTTGCTGAGTTTGAACCCTTCTTTCTCCAATGATTGCCATGGTGCTTTCTACCTTGATTAGAACTCCGTGAACACTGGCATTCTTTTCTTATCTGCTACTGCTTAATTACGGTCATATTAGAAGCACCGTGACTGAGCATGACCGGCAGTACATGTACTTTCAAAGCTGGACTGTTGTAAATTCTGTCCATGGGGACCCTGAGACACCTAAGGATATGGCCACATGGCTCCCTGGAGAGATGATAGAGCCAAGCTCTCTTCTGCAGCGGCCAATGATATGACAGAAGCAACAGCCACAAAGTGCCTCGTGGGAGATTTAGCTTGAGCCTTAGGAAAAAATGAATAGACTAGGAGGAGCATTGCTATGTTCTCTGCCTTTCGAGCTCTTCATGTTTCAGCTCTGCAATGTCACAGCCCGACTGGAGGCTGCACTAGAGGCCCCCAACAGTCTCTTCCCCACCAACACTTCCATGAATGCGCCTTTCTACATGCTCTAAAAGAAGGGATTAAGCTGGTGGTGGGGGCCTCTATGTCACAGGACTACTCAGAGTGGAACGGAGTTAAGGACATAAGGACATCTCAAATCCAGTGCTCAGCTCAAAGCAGGGCCAGCTCTGAGTTCAGACCAGCTTGCACAGCAACTCTCAGCATCCACAGAGGGAGTTTCTACATGAACCAGGCATTTAAAACCCCATTACAGAAATGGAGATGATGCATTTGAGCAGCTCCCTGAACACAGCTATTGGTATGGCAGGCCTCCTGGGATTCCTGGGAACATTCACCTTCTACAAGCTTCCTGGGATCTCCCCACCATGGGATGCGTTAGGCTGATACCAGAAATGAAAACAAGGCTCTTCCTTGGGTGCTTGCAACTTAATTGCAAAAGGAGAACAAGGTGGAAGGGGCTTTTGTGGAAGATTTAAGGCATCAAAGAAAGGAACTGAAGATGAGAGTTTGGAACTAGCACAGCCTTTAGGTCACTTCACGTGTGATGGTTGTGCCCTCAACTTTCAATCATTGGCACCAGAAAGCTCACCTGTTCCTCTCCTCCCAAAAGCTGACCAAGTGGTGGGAAGAAAGGAAGCAGAAAGGCCTGAGGCCTCTGTGAATCATCTGGAATCTGGCACTTGGAGGGCCACAGTGTCATTTCCCTGTATATCTGATCAAGAATGAAGCCGGGAAGTGAGTCTGCAAGCCCAAGTCAAGGAAGTCCATGGACAGGCAAAGCTGTGTCTATGGCTGTGTTTGGAGGCCAGTACACATGTTGAGGCTGGTCAAGGCCATGAAGGCCTACGGATGTTCTCAGGGCCCTGACACTGCACGCATGGGATCCCACTTGCCAGTGCGCTCAGTAGGCCTACATCTCATTCCTTGATGTGCAGGGTCTGTGCTCTTCTGCTCTCTTCCACCTAGCTGGGGATCCGAGAGACCACAATTTCATGGTCACTATGGCCAAGGCTGATGCTGGTCTTCACACCCCTGACCAGCTCATCGTCTTTTGGCAGTACCACGTCCAGGTGAGCATCAGACTTTGTGGCCCATTTTGGAGCTGTGCTAAGAACTTTTCCACAAAGACCACAAGAAACCTCCTGGATTGTTTGCATCCTGCTGTCTCACTTGGCCAGTGAATACTGAGGAGACTGAGGAATCCCCCATCAGAGCCAGTAGCTGGGATTCACAGATTTCCTCAGGTTATTTAAATATGACATTGCTAACTCCTCACCCTGGATCCGACTGGGATGCAGTTAGTTCTCTTCACAGCAGACCATACGGTGATCAGCTTTGGATTTGTAACTAAAGCAGCACTGATAACACACCCATGCTTCAGACACTGCTGAGCAGTCGCTGCAGAGCATGAAAGCTTCCTCTTCCTCACACTCTGCCCGCCCAACAAGTAGGCTGGAGGTACACGAGAAGTTGGCAGGGGTACCGCTGGGACAGCTGACCCCAAAAGACCAAAGGGATATTCCATTCCACATGATGTCATGCTTAGCCAAAAAACCTCATGGAAAGACGGAGGAAGGGGGAACATTTATGATCATGGTGTTTGTCATCCCGAGTCCCTGACACACGTGATGAAGCCCTGCTTTCCTGGCAATGGCTAAACCACTGCCTACCCATGGCAGTGAGGGAATGAATTCCTCATTTTCCTTTGCTGGCACGCTCAGATTTTGCTTCTCCTTTTCAACTTTTTTTACTTTTGTGCTTCTTATTTTCTTCCCTGCCCTGCTGGGGATGCAGAGGGAGAGTGGGCAAGTGAATTTGTGGGTGCTCTGTTTCTGGGTTGGGTCAAAGCATACAGAACTCCTACCACAGTCGTCTTCTTTCTAGCCTCTCCTTGGACCCACACAGCAGCTCCCACCTAACCTGTTGCCTGTCCCATGGAGGAGCTGCATGTATCTGAACTGCCCTGAAATCACCCAGCGCATCCCTGGCTCCTCATTTCCCCTGACGGTCTCTCCTAAGGATGTTGTATCTCCATCCACCACAAGAGCCATGGGAGCTGTCCTTCCCCACCTCAGCTCTTCTTCCACTGAGGTCACACCTCTGTGATGGCTCTTCTTACACCCCAGGCTGTGGGCTTTGGTGTGCATCTGGGCTGCAGCTTTGCAGCTGTGGCACCAGGGCCAAAGGTAGATTTTCACATGGAAACCTGGTACCCAGAGATGTGACCCCTTGTGTGAAAGGTTTTGTTCCACAGCAGAGGCACACTGGGTTGGATGGCAGGTGGCAACACAATGAAGAACGAGGTTCCCACAACAAGAGCAAAAGCTGTGGTCCCCAAGGCCAGAGAGAAACAGGCCTGGGCTGGGCAGCCCTGGCAGGAGCTGGCTTTGTTGTCCCAGGTGACTCTGCAGCACTGTGGGACCTGTGAGAGAGATGGAGCTGATCTCCATGGATCAGCTGCCACTGAGGCAGTCCCTGGGGGAGGACAGCCTGTGACCCAGCCACACTGTCCACATCATGCTGGGGGCTGAGTGGTGAGATAGCAGCTCAGAGAAGGACCTTTGGATCCAGGAGAACACCAACCTGAGCAGGAGTCACCAGTGCACCCTTCTGGCAGAGGCCAATACCCTCCTGTGCTGCATTAGAAAAAACATTGCAAACAGATGGAGTGGGGTGACCCTTCCCCTCTAGTCAGCACTGGTGAGGACATCTCTGGAGTGATGTGTCCAGTGCTAGGCTTCTTAGTTCAATAAAGTTGTTGACCTAAAAAAGCAAGTCCAGCAAAAAGCCACAAAGGTGCATTAAGGGACAGCAGCATCTTTCATAGAGGGAAAGGCTGAGAGAACTGGGACCGCTGATTCTGGAGCAAAAATTGCTCTGGGGGATCTTACTAGTGTGCATAAACACCTGATGGGAAGGAATGAAGACAAGGGAGCCAAACTCTTCTCGGTAGTTCCCTCTGAGAAGACAAGGGGTGATGGACACAGAAAAAAACACATGACATTCCATCTGAACTCCAGAAAACACTTTATCACTGTGAGGGTGACCAAAGACTGGAAGAGGTTTCTCAGAGAGGTTGCGGAGCCTCCAGCCATGGAGGTGCACCAAACCCACCTAGACAAGGTGCTGAGAAACCTGCTTTAGCTTACCTTGCCTGAGCTGGGGAGTTGAACTCCAGAGGTCCCTTCCAACTGCAATGTGTCTGCAATTTTGTGAGTTTAAATGAGAAAAGTAAGATTGGAAGAAATGCACAACACATAGCCTTGACCTGAAATCCAGTGGGATCCTGTGCAGAGGACCCGTGCTTCAGAATGGAAAAAATGTGAGGAAGAAAAAGTGGCAGAGATGCTCTGTACTGACAGTAACCCCCCATTCACCATCCTGCCTGCACCTCTCTCAGTCACCGTGGGTTGAAGCATTGGGAACGGTGGAGTAAATTGAGCTGGCGAAAAAAGACTGGGGATGGGACATTGTTTGTAGTGTTGTTGGGGTTAAAATATGACACATAATTTCTCACCATCCAAATCTATTTTAACTGGCAATAAATGAAATTGCCCTTCCCCAGGTTAACTCTTCATTGCCAGTGACAGTAAGTGATGACTCGCCTCTCTGTCTCTATCTTGACCCGTGAGCTATTCCATGTTATTTTCTCCCTTTTATCCTTTTGATTTGGGAGTGTGAGTGAGCAGCTGGGTGGGTGTCTGGCTGCTGGCCAAGGCTAACCCGCTACAGGAGCACCATGTCAGGACTGCTGCATCCAGTCTGGGGATACACAGCACAAGAAAGACTCTGACAGACAGGAGTAAGTCCTGCAAAGGCCAGAAAGATGGTTGGGTCCTGCAGCACATTAGGGATAAGGAAAGGCTGAGAAAGCTATGTTTTTCTGAGAAATCCCTCAGAGTCAAACACTGCAGCAAGGACCCAGGCCTCTCAGTGGGATCTCAAACAATGGACATTTTCAATATCTCTCAAGACAGGGCCGTAAGCACCTGATGCAGCATCTGATCAGAGCTATCTGAGAAGAGACTTGGCTCAGAGACCAACCGTGGCAAGGGCTACAAGACTTGCTGTGGAATGAGTGCAGGAGGAAAGTGGTTTCTTTTTTATTAATAGTTGCTCTGGAGTTGGGTATCAAAAAGCTCTGGAGAAGGACTGGTGTGACCATGCAGCAAAGGTCCCATCTCAGGACTGGGGTGTGTGACCAGAGATGGGAAGTGCCAGTGTTGGGGATGATCAGGGAAAATTGTGCTGTGACAGCTTCCCTGGGTTGTCCAGGGAACATGGCACAGATCAGGCCTCTCTCTTCTGCACCCTTCATGCCTTTGACAAAATCCCCTTTTATTAGAGAGGTTTGAACAGGGAGGCCACCTGTACCTACATGCCACACCAATGTGTAAAGACCTTTGGGTCAGACAGACTTCATTCATGCCTCTGGAGAAGTGGGGAGGATGCAGACATTCCTGGAGAAATAGAATTGTCACAGATAAAATACCCAAAGAACAGGAGGTCTCCTAGATACACTGGAAATCACTTGTGAAGAGACATGGGGAGCTTACTGCTTCTGAAAGAATCCTGATTGAATGAGCTTCTTCAGTGCGTCTTTGAGCTCCTGGTTACTTAGGCTGTAGATGAGGGGGTTCACTGCTGGAGGAACCACAGAGTAGAAGAATGAAACCACTAGGTCCAGGGATGGGCAAGAGATGGAGGGAGGCTTCAGGTAGGCAAACACTGCAGTGCTGATAAACAGAGAGACCACAGCCAGGTGAGGGAGGCACGTGGAAAAGGCTTTGTGCCGTCCCTGCTCAGAGGGGATCTGCAGCACGGCCCTGAAGATCTGCACATAGGACAGCACAATGAGAACGAAACACCCAAAACCTATAGAAACACTAACCCCAAAAAGGCCACCTTCCCTGCGGTAGGAGTCTGAGCAGGAGAGCTTGAGGATCTGGGGGATTTCACAGAAGAACTGTTCCACAGCATTGCCCTTGCAGATTGGTA
This sequence comes from Opisthocomus hoazin, assembly GCF_030867145.1. Classification (NCBI taxonomy): domain Eukaryota; kingdom Metazoa; phylum Chordata; class Aves; order Opisthocomiformes; family Opisthocomidae; genus Opisthocomus; species Opisthocomus hoazin. Next base: position 7,688,679 of record NC_134442.1, read on the forward strand.
TGGAAAATGTATTGGCAGTGTGCAGGAGAGCACTGAGCAAAGCACTGCCCCAGGCAGCTGCTGCCATGTGGACACAAGCTCTGCTGCCCGGGAGGATCCCGTAGTGCAGGGGTTTGCAGATGGCAACATAGCGGTCATAGGCCATGGCCGTGAGCAGATAAAACTCTGCTGAAATGAAAAAGACAAACAGAAAGACCTGGGCAGCAGACACTGCATAGGAGATGGCCCTGGTATCCCAGAGGGAATTGACCATGGATTTGGGGAGAGTGGTGGAGATGGAGCCCAAGTCTATGAGGGAGAGGTTGAGGAGGAAGAAGTACATGGGGGTGTGGAGGTGGTGGTTGCAGCCAATGGCGGTGATGATGAGACCATTGCTGAGGAGGGCAGCCAGGTAGATGCCCAGGAAGAGGCAGAAGTGCAAGAGCTGCAGCTCTCGTGTGTCTTCAAATGCCAGGAGGAGGAAGTAGGTGATGAAGCTGCTGTTGGACTCTTGCTGTCTCTGTGGATGGGATCCTGTTCTTAGAGGAAGAACTGTGAAGAGTTAGAGAACACTTTTCAGAGGAAAAGCAAAGCCTTTACCCTCACCGTGTAAACACTCCCCAGCTTTCTCCATTCATTTTCTAGGAGACCTTCCTTCAGGCCCCTGGCTCGGGCTCTGGTTTGTGCTGGCTGCACGTGCTATGAGGAGCAGGACCTCTGCCCACTGGCTGCTGGGGAGTGTGCCCTGCTCTGCAACAACGGGTTCATGGGCACCTTGGGTGCAGTGGTCAGTCCTACTGATCATCAGATGAAACCACTCTTCATGCACCAGGGCTTGAAACAAATCAACTCCCAGTGCTAAGGAATGGGGATATCAGAAGGCAGTTGGAGAGGTTTGGGGTTTTTAAAGCTCTCCCATCTTACCTGGAGAGTTGTCTTGGGTTTCACAAACCCTCAGCATTTGTGCTTGCACAGCGAGAAGTGACAAAGTCTTGCAAGGCATGTGAAAATTTTTGTGGTTCTCAGTGCACAGACGGCAGCTGTTCTGTCCCTCTGACTTCTTCTGAGATGCCCTGAGCTTGATCTGAATGAGATAGAGGGTGATGGCTGCCCTTCGTCACACTGGAAAACAACCAGATGTTACTGAAAATAGAAGGATTCAGTGCAGACCGCTGAATGTCTTGTCCTTTCTCAAAGTCTCAGCACCTCACTTCTAGCCAAGGACACGCATGGCTCATTTCATCAACCCAACAGCATTTCCTCCCTTGCAGCATCTCTAAGCTTCTCCATGGGGCTTTCAGATTAAAAATAAATGGGTGTGAGGGGAGAAGCTGGTGTCCTGGAGGGCAACTCACAGCTTGGAAGGACACTTCAAGAAGAGAGCCAAGTGTCCGAAGGCTAGTCTGATTAAGGGAAAACCAGCCCCACAGACTGCAATGCCCACAGCCCCACAGGGGAGATGAAAGCTGGGACACTTATTCGCATGGACACACCTGCAGGAAAGGACCCACAAGTTCAGTCTGTGACCCTACAGCTGAAACTCCACCTCCCCAGAGAGCCTGACAGCAAGAATGAAGGAACAATAGCAAGAACACAGACAAGTGAAGAAACAAGAAAAGATCCAGGGAGGGTCTGGCTGAGAGAAGCCAGGGCAGAGGCAGCCGGGACCTCAGCACAGCGTCACCCTTCCCCAGCTGTGCACGCCGCCTCCCAGACACCAACATTGCCGGGCAGTTGAGCTCTGAGCCCCTGTGATCTGCAGCGGAGAAATGGAGACGTGGCTGGAGAGCTGCCCCCTGGCTCTGCTGGAGCTCTGCTGCAGAGGAGGTGGTTCATGGCTTGGAGCCCACAGCCCTGAGGGCAGAGGCTTTGGTGGGTGGGAGAGGAGGCAAGGGGGCTTGCTCAGAGGAAGGGGTCTGCAATATGTGGAATTGGTCACAATTTTCTGATTTCTCCCTCCCATCACATTTCTGGTTTTCCTTTCTACTCCTTCCCTGATCACATGATCGCTTCCTGTACATTTTCCTCCTGCAAGATGTTTCCATTCCCATGTCTTTCCCTGTCAGCACTCAGACCCCATCCCAACCCCTGTGCACTCACCCTGGCCCTACAGAAACCTGCCTGTTTGCAGGGCGCTGCCTGGGTGCGTGTTCCTGTTTGCAGGATGGAAAAAGCACAGGTCAGACTCAGCCTGATGGGTCCAGCAAAGGTGATGCTATTTCTGTCCATAAGCAGAGGAGTGGCTGAAAGCACATTAGGAAACTCCTGGAAGATCGACTGACCACTCCAAGCTGCAGTTCTGGGGTCTCAGTTGTCAAAATTAAGAACTCCTTCATCATTTATCCTTTCCCATGCACCAAGTGAAGGAAATTGAAAAGCAAAGAGCCAGGAAAATCCTTATCTTTATAGCAAACCTCGTCCTGATCTTCTCTTTGAAACCCCCTGTTGGAAATACTCTGAGAGTGAGCTGAAGCTCTGAGCAGCCCTGATGCACACAGCACCCTCTCACCAGCAGAAGAACCCCACCTTGCTGGGGGTCACTCCTTCCACCCAGAGCTTCTCCCCGCAGCACCACAGGACCTCCCTGGGCAGGCTGAGCACTGACCCTGGCAGGCGGCAGAGTCCCGGCCCCAGCACACAGCCCCAGGATGCTGCAGCAGGCAATCCCTGCTCTGCAGCACGTCCTCCTCCCCTACACCAGAGTATCTCTGAGAGTTGTACTTACAGATCCCGCAGGCTGTGCGATGGGCCAGCTCGAGGAGATCCCCCCAGGATCTGCAGATGCTATGTCCTGCAGCCACAGACTGACTGGCTGGGAAGGTTCCTCCCAAGAGTGAGCTCTCAGCGTCCTCCAACGCCAGACAGATGTTAACCTCTGTCTGCCTCACTCCTCTGCCCTTGCTGCCTGCAGGCAGTGCCTTCAGCCCTGCTTGGCTTTGCAGAGGAGCTGCTCCTGGGCACAGCTGTCTCTCTGCAGTGCTTCTTGGTTGTCATGAGCTCCATGCTTCCCAGGAGCCCAGCTCAGCTCAGCAGCAGAGGACCAGCCCAAGGCATCACTTTCTCTAGCCACTTGCGACTCCCTCGAGGTGTCTTTTGGTCTCCAGCACAACTTGCTCTGAAACAGGATGAAGCAATCACTGAAGTTGCCTCCCTCAGCTGGGGAGAGACAATTAGTTTCAGCAGTGACATTTCTCCTGTCATCAAAAGAGTTAGCTCCAAGAATCAGTTTGTCTTTTCCCATCATTAGGCAGCACAGCAAGACCAGGACAGGCATATCTTTATAAAATTAAGAGGCACCAAGTTGAACTGTTGCTACATTGGGAACTGTTAAAGAAGAAAGGGATAGGGTGTGGAAACACTTCTGAGTTTAGTAAGAGGAAGTGTAGTTAGATCTGAGATACTCTGTGTCCTCTTTGCCTCTGTTAACACCAGCAAGGTCTCCCAGGCCTCGGAGCTTTAAGGCAGGACTCTGGAGAAGAATAGCCAGCAGTAGATGAGGATCAAGTCAGGGGTTACTTAGCAAATTACCCCCTTATCAGTTCATTGAATTGGATAGTCTGCAGCCAAGGGTGCTGGTCAGCAAGGTCAGCTCATGTGGACGACTGAGCACAGCCACCCCCAGCAGTGGGCATTCCCCATCTCCTGGGCTGAGGCATGCACACCAGATGGAAATGTCCGTATCATCCTTGATGGGCACAGGAGGGAACTTCCTTCCTGCTGTGTTGTCAGAACAATCCTCTTCCTCCTCCTCTACCTGAAGGCATCATCTACTTGTTTACCATTTCTAGGCTCAGACATGGTTGTAAGGATTTGCTAAGGCCAGCAGCCAGCCAGCCTCTGCCACTCTCTGGAGAGGGAAACCAGCAGCGGCCACGCCTCCTGGGGACACAAAGAGTGACTTTTCCAAGATCACCTTTCATCTGAACCCCTTCAGAAATGTACTTTTAGATTGGATATCACGCCTTGTATTGCAAATTCTGATCCCATTGGCATTGCCCAGAGGGGCTGTCACAGATGCAGATTGCTCCCCTGCAGATATTTATACTTCGGCAGGTTAATGCTTTTCTTGTTGGTGTTGTTCTTGTACATATTGCCACTCTTAGGGAAATCACACAAATACTTGAAGGGTAACTGGAGGATTACCACCCTAGTGGCCCTCCAGTGAATCGGTTCCTCTTTGCCATTGTCTCACTGTCATTGTGCAAGATGTGGTGTGAAAGGTACTGAGCAGAGGGTGGTAATCACTGCTTTTGGCTGGGCTCCTGCTCATACTGCCCAGGATGCTGTTGGCTGCCATTGCTGCTGGCTCCTGTTTTGCCTAAGGAAAATCAAGGACCATGAGGACCATTTCCACAGAGCTGCTGTCCAGCCACACAGCTCCTGGCCTTTGTCACCGCAGTGTGCAACTCCTTTGATCAGTCCTTGGGTCTCTGCAGAAGATGTATGCAAGAGTTGCTTTCTGTTTTTTCCAGTCACGATGAACTTCCAAAATGTATCAGAGTAGCGCTGCTATGACATCGGCCTGGTCTCTCAACATCCTTGGATGCATCTCCTCTGGTCCAATGAGCTGATAAGGTTTGACCTTATCTAAAGTATCCCTGATCTGATCTTCATCCACTGCTGGGTCTCGCCTAGTGTTCGTCCTCTTAGACACCTGGAACTGGGAGACCTTGCTTGTGGAGTCAGAGGCAAAGAAGACAGAAAGAATCTCAGACCTATCAACATCTGCTCTTCCTGAATTCAGAAGTGGCCACACACAATCTTTGTTTCTTCTTTAACTCTTTCTGGAGAAGTAACAGCTCATCGTTATGGCCTTGAACTCCCATGCAAGTGTCAACTCTGGCAGAGCTCTGTTTTTTCTAAAACCAAGCACATTTCTGAATTCCTCCTTTGTTTCAGTCCTTATTATCAGCTCTCGTATGCTTCCTTTTTTCTGTGGAGCTTTCCCATAAGTCTTCTGTTTCCCCAAGATTCTCTCCTGATAGCTCTGCTTATTGTCCTGACTACTGACATGCACAGTCTCCTGCTTCAAAGACATTGTCCTGGAAGACCAGCTGTGCTGAGCTCTGCTGCCCTTCTATGCTGGTCACATGGGGTCCCCCAACAGAAGTCACAAGACTACGCCAAAATCTGATACTTTGAAGCACAGCATCTGCATTCTTCTGCTCTCATTCTCCTTGGGAGATTAGACTCCACTATTTCACGGTCATGACAGTCAAGGTTGATACTGGTTTTTTTCACCCTTGAAGCAGCTTTTCCTTCTTTTTGAGTAACAGATGAATATGAACATCACCAATATTGATCAGCCTGACAGGTGAGCTACAAAGATTGGTGTCCCAAGCTGTGTTTGAACAAGACCCCCCAGAAACCTCTAGGACAATTTGCATGCTGTTGTGGTTCCCTTCCAGTAAATGCCAAGGCAATTAAAGTCAGCAAAGGGACATTAACTCGTTCTTTATCACCACCAGAGTGTCACCCTTACCAGTCTCTCCTCTAACCCTCAACCACAAGTGCTCACCCAGCCTGTTCATCCCATAGAGGAGCTCCACACATCTAAGAATCTCCTTCACACATGGGACACCTCCTTCCTGATCTTTCTGACCTGTCTCTCCTGATCAACCTGTAGCCACCCATCACAGTCCCCAGTCATGTCAGCTGTCTCAACATGCTTCAGCTATTCTTCCCTCCAAGTGGGATGAAGAGATGGCCTGCAGGTCTCCAGCTCCTCCTCTCTGTGCCCCAGGCTGAGGCCATTGGTTCATGGCTGGGCTCCAGCACCTCAGCTGTGGCATGTCTGGGTGGAGAGCAGACTTACAGAAAGAAACCTGCTACCAAGTTCCCAAGGACTTGTGTGTGCAAAGGCTTTGCTTCAGAGCAGAGACATGCTGGAGGGGATGGCAGCTGGAAATGTAAAGGAGAAAGGAGGTGTCCACAAAGAGAGCAAACCCTGCTTTTGGCAAGGCCAGGAGAGGGGTATGCTCTCTGCTGTGGCTCTGCAGCCTTGAGGGACTGTGGTGGAGGTAAAGCTGATCTCAGGAAGGAAGAAGTGATGTTGAAAATGTCCTTGGGTGTGGACATCCTGCAATCCAGGCACACTGTGAAAATCACAGAATCATTGGTTGGAAAAGACCTCTAAGATCATCAAGTCCAACCATCAACCCAACAGCACCATGCCTGCTAAACCATGTCCCAGACTGCAATATCTACATGTTTTCTTGAACATGTCCAGGGATGGTGACTCAATCACCTCTCTGTGCAGCCTATTCCAATGTCTGACCACTCTTTCAGTGAAGAAATTATTCCTAATATCTAATATAAACCTTCCCTGATGCAACTTGATGCCATTGCCTCTCATCCTATCGCTTGTTACTTGGGAAAAGAGACCAGCATCTGCCTCAATACAACCTCCGTTCAGGCAGTTGTAGAGAACAATAAGTTCTCCCCTCAGCCTCCTCCAGACTAAACAGCCCCAGTTCTCTCAGTCGCTCCTCATCAGACTTGTTCTCTAGACCCTTCACCAGCCTCATTGCTCTTCTCTGCACACACTCTGGCAACTCAATGTCCTGCTTGCAGTGAGGGGCCCAAAACTGAACACAGTACTCGAGGTGTGGCCTCACCAGTGCTGAGTACAGGGCACGATCCTCTCCCTGCTCCTGCTGGCCACACTATTCCTGATCCAACCAGGATGCCGTTGGCCCTCTTGGCCACCTGAGCACACTGCTGGCTCATGTTCAGCCAGCTGTCGACCAAGACCCCAAGGTCCTTTTTTTCTGGGCAGCTTTCCAGCCACTCCTCCCCAAGCCTGTAGTGTTGCATGGGGTTGTTGTGACCCAAGTGCAGGACTCGGTACTTGGTCTTGCTGAACCTCATACAGCTGGCCTCGGCCCATTGATCCAGTCTGTCCACATCCCTCTGCAGAGCCTTCATAGTCTGAAGCAGATCGACACTCCCACCCAGCTTGGTGTCATCTGGAAACTTGCTGAGGGAGCACTCAGTCGCCTCATTCAGCTCATTGATAAAGATTTTAAACAAGACCGGACCCGAAAATGAGCCCTGGGAGACATCACTTGTGACTGACCACCAGCTGGATTTGGCACCATTCACCACCACTCTCTGCGCTCGGCTGTTCAGCCAGTTCTTTATCCAGCAAAGAGTACACCCATCAAAACCATGGGCAGCTGTTTTCTCCAGGAGGATGCTGTGGGGAACAGTGTCAAAAGCCTTACTAAAGTCCAGGTAGACGACAGCCACAGCCTTTCCCTCATCCACTGGGTGGGTCGCCTGGTCATAGAAGGAGATCAGGTTGGGGCCTGATCCCCTGGTTGTCACTCACATGCTCGGTGAGAGCACTCGGGATGAATGACTCCATGATCTTCACTAGCACCGAGGTCAGGCTGACAAGCCTATAGTTCCCAGGATCCTCCTTCTGGCCCTTCTTGTAAATGGGTGTTACAATGACAATCCTCCAGTCACCTGGGACCTCCCCTGTTTGCCAGGACATCATCAAGAGCCCGATCCATGATTGTACCATCGAGGGGATGGTTAAACAATGGGTGAGAGAAGATCCAGCAGAGTTTGAGAGGGAATGTCCTCAAGAGCAGACCCTGCTGTGATGTTCTTGATGGTCATGCACTGCCCTGTGTCCACTGGGTAGAGAAGGGACAGAAGTGTGTCACTGCAGTTGTGGTGTTCAGTCACTGGTCATCAGGCACCAAATCTGTGTGAGATGCCCTGGGTGGTGCCTGTCACACAACGAGTCTGAATGGAGATGGGGTTCCTGTGTAGGACCTGTGCTGTCCATGACAGGTGCATGCTGTTATCCTAGAGAGCTCTGGCATTTCAGATAGCACTGCAGGCCTGGATTTGTAAATGAAATGAAGATTCAGCTGCCCTGAATGAGGTTAGGCAATGAAAGGATGCACCTTAGACAAATGCAATTATACTTTTAAGACCATGTAGAAAATACAGCTCATAGAGAACACTTATCTCTCCCTGTACCACAGGACTCCATTTCATCATCTGATTACATCCTTAGGCAGCCTTGGACATAAGGAATAGTTACAGGTTCAGTTGTCTTAAATGTGGGCACCTTCTGTCATCTTTGCTGGCCAAAGGCCTATCCCACCAGCCTCCAGGAAGTTGCCCTCAGATGCTGCCCTGTCTCTATGAACTGCTCCATTAGAGCTTGCAGTTACCAGAATGCATCTTGATCACCTCTGGAACCAAACGTGTCACTAGGTGACTGTGTCTGAACATCTTCCTCCTGCCCTCCACCTCAAATAATTAGCAAGGGAACTGAGAAAAGGAGCTGCCATGCAGGTGCCTGTTTTGGTGCCCATCTGAACTGAGGCAAGAGGAATCCCACCTCCTGTGGGTTTTGTAGTGAGCATGAGAGAGACCTGAGTCCTTTTGTGGCCCCAGGACTTCAAACCCAGGATGAGATGCCTTGAATTATGAGGTTGAATCCATTCCCTCATTAGGCTTAAAGGAGATCCCTCCCTGTCACTTTCTGGTTTTCCTGTTCAATGATGGGGAAAGGAAAGATGACTTCTGTTTCTAACTTTCTCTAAGAGTTGAAATGACATTGCAGGAACGAAGTGTCTCTCCCCAGCTGAGGGAGGGAACACCAGTGATTGCTTCAGCCTGTTTCAATGCAAGTTGTCCTGGAGACCAAGAGACACCTCAAGGGAGCGAGCCCAGAGTGGTTAAAGAAAGTGCTGCCTTGTGCTGGTGCTCTGCTGCTGAGCTGGGCTGGGCTCCTGGGATGGAGGGAGCTCAAGGCAAGTGGGCAGCACTGCAGAGAGACAGCTGTGCCCAGGAGCAGCTCCTCTGCAAAGCCCAGCAGGGCTGAGGGCTCTGCCTGCAGGCAGCGAGGGGAGAGGAGCGAGGCTGAGAGAGGTTAAAGGCAGTGTGGGGTGGGAGGATGCTGAGAGCTCACTGCGGGCAGGAATCTTTTCAGCCTTTGACATGGTAAGTCTCTGCATGAAGGGCAATGTGTCTGCACTTTGTGGAAAGATCTCCTCAAGCTGGCACACCCCACGTCCTACGGGATGGACCATGAGGAGTATCACAATTTACCGCATGTAGAAGATGAGGACGTGCTGCAAAGCAGGGACTGCCTGCTGCACCCTCAGAGGGACAGGCCATGACAGCTGCCTTCTCCCAAGGACGGCTGCAGGGTTGGGAAGGTGGATGTGCAGCCCGGGCTGCCCCAAGCTGTCCTTCCGAGAAGGGTGTCTGCACCAACATGGGGCTGTGTGCTGGGGCAGGAACTCTGCTGCCTACCAGGGCCAGCACTCACCCTGCCCGGGGAGCTCCTCATGCGGTTTTGAGGAGAAGCTCTGGGTGGAATGATTGACCCCAGCAGGACAGGGTAGGATCCTTCTGCTGTTGAGAAAGAGCTGCATGGGTCAGGGCTGCTCACAGATCCAGATTAGCCCAGGATATTGAACAGGGGATAAGCGAAGAGGAAAGTCAAAGCAAGGATGACAATCCAGCTCTACAGCTACATGCCTAGTTCCCTCTGAGGATCTCAGGGACAGAGAGCAACTACCTGGCTATGTTTGAGTCTGGGATGTGTGCAGCTGGAGAAGTGTAGCAGTGTCCTGAGTGCCCGGCTGCCTCTGCCTCTTTCATACAGAACCTCACTGTGTTTCTCCTTCTTGCTCTACTTGTCTGTGTTACTGAAGTTGTTCCCTTGCTCTCTCAGTCAGGCTCTCTGGGGATGGGAGTTTCAGCTGCAGAGTCAAGCTCTGATCTTGTGGGTCCTCCCATGCAGGTGAATGAGGTGTGTCAGCTGTGTCTAAGCTGTGGGGCTGTGGGCAGTGAAGTCTGTAAGCCCAGAGAACAAGTAATTTTTCCCATAATCTGAATCCACCATTAGGACACATGGCTATCTTCCTGATGTGTCTTTCCAAGATCGGAGCTTTCCTCAAGAGTGTAAATCTTTAACATAACACAACTGCGTTATCTGAAAACCCCAACGGAGAAGCGCAGAGATGCTATGCCTGACCGAGGAAATGTTCTTGGGTTGGTGAACTGAGCTGCAGGTGTCCTTGATTAGAAGTGTTGTGCTGAGACCACAGGAAAGGGTGACATGTTAGATGGTCTGCTGTGGATTCCTCTGCTCTCAGCAGTGTCTGGTGGCTTTTCAGGATAACACGGGAGTGCGATCACTCTTGATCCTAGAACGGTGCAAGCCCATGGCAGCTGGGCAGCCCTGTTCTCCCTGAGCACAACAGAAATGCTGAGGATTTCTGAGATCCAAGAACATTCCCCAGGTGAGATGAGGGGAGCTGTCAAAAAACCCCAAAACTTTCAAACTGCCTTCTGCTATCCCAGTTCTTTAGGACAGGGAGTGCAGGTGCTGGCCAGCCCTTTTGAAGTTAGGAGCAGTTTCATCTGACAAACACCCAGACAGGTCCCCTCCTATGCCACGCTCATGAACCTACATCTGCAGAGCAAGGCTGACTCCTTAACAGCCCGTGGGAAGAGGTCTTTCTCCTCACAGCACATTCAGCAAGCACCAATCAAAGCTTCAGTCACAGAGATGAAGAAAAATCTGACAGAAAGAGAAAAGAAGGGGTGTGTAGCAGGGGAAGGGTCTAAAAGAAGAGGCTCAGAGAACAATCTCCTGAACTGTCACTGTCTTTTCCTCTTTGGATTGAGTTTCTATTGCCAGAGGGACCAAATGTCCAATGGCAGCTCTGTCACTGAGTTCACACTCCTGGCATTCTCAGACACACGGGAGTTGCAGCTCTTGCACTTCTGGCTCTTCCTGGCCATCTACCTGGCTGCCCTCCTCAGCAACGGCCTCATCATCACTGCCATAGCCTTTGACCACCGCCTCCACACCCCCATGTACTTCTTCCTCCTCAACCTCTCCCTCATCGACCTGGGCTCCATCTCCACCACTCTCCCTAAATCCATGGCCAATTTCCTCTGGGACACCAGGACCATCTCCTATGCAGGATGTGCTGCCCAAATCTTTCAGTTTATCTTCTTGGTTGGAGTGGAGTATTGTCTTCTCACCATCATGGCCTACGACCACTACATTGTCATCTGCAAACCCCTGCACTATGGGACCCTCCTGGGCAGCAGAACTTGTGTCTACATGAGAGCAGCTGCCTGGGGCAGTGCTTTTATCAATGCTCTCCTGCACACTGTCAATACTTTTACCATACCTCTTTGCCAAGGCAATGCTGTGGAGCAGTTCTTCTGTGAAATCCCCCAGATCCTCAAGCTCTCCTGCTCACACTCCTACCTCAGGGAGGCTGGGCTTCTTGGGGTTAGTGTTTCTTTAGTATTTGGGTGTTTTGTTTTCATTGTGCTGTCCTATGTGCAGATCTTCAGGGCCGTGCTGATGATCCCCTCTGAGCAGGGACAGCACAAAGCCTTTTCCACGTGCCTCCCTCACCTGGCTGTGGTCTCCCCGTTTATCAGCACTGGCATATTTTCCTACCTGAAGCCCCCCTCTATCTCCTCCCCATCCCTGGACCTGCTGGTGTCTTTCCTCTACTCAGTGGTTCCTCCAGCGGTGAACCCCCTTTTCTACAGCATGAGGAACCAGGAGCTCAACGGCGCCCTGAAGAACCTCATTCTGTCAGTGTTCTTTTAGCAGCAATAAGCTGCCCCATGTCTCTTCACAAAAGATTTTTGATGTGTCTGGGGAACCTCCTCTGCTTTGTGCATTTTTCCTGTGATAATTCTCTTTCTCCAGCAATGTCTGCATCCATTCCACTGCTGCAGAGACATGAACACAGTCTGTCTGACCTAGAGGCACATGTGTCTGTCACAATGGTACAGCTGTCATCCACTGTAAAATCTCTCTAATAAAAGGGGATTTTCATTGTGCCAGTGTCTGGAGGTTGGGCTCTTCTTCCATGACTGAGATCAGGAACAGCCTGAAGAAATTGCCCTCACAAGGTCGTGCTGCTTTGCTGGGTTTTTGTACGGGCTGTGGGGTGGAGGACATGGGATGCTGTGATAGGGAGTGGAACTGGAGTGAGCTTTCACTGGTGACCTGACCACAGGTTTATCAATAGTCTTTTCTGCATGGCCACTTCCCTCCTTCTGCTGGGCTCAGTGCCTGCACAGAGGGAATAGGCAGCCCTGCTCGACTTCTCTCCTTGTCTAGACCCTGGCAAACTGCGGAACAGGGATGTCTGTAAAGCCCCACAAGGCATGCGGATAGGACTGGGTAGGTTCCAGGACCTGGAGGGGGGGTATCTCAAGTAGAAGGCGCACAAGGGGGACAGGTCACAAGGAGGTGTCTTGGCAATCACCCACGATAAACTTTCCTCACAGCGAATACACCCTTTACCATGCTGAGCTTGAGCAGTGGGTCCATGGGGCCATGTGTGGGACAGTGGGGCTGGGCTGGGACTGGCCAGGCATTGACAGGGGTCACAAAGCAACGGCCATGGGGTAACCACCTAAAATTGGTGGCTGCAAGAACAGTTACGAGCAAGGAGAAGAGATTCATATTTCAGATCCCCAATGCAGGAATGATATTGGCGAGCTGGAGAGGGTTTAGCAAAGGGCCCTTGGGACAGCCAGGGACTGGACCACTTGGCCTGTGAGGAGAGGCTGAGGGAGCTGGGCTTGTCCAGCCCAGAGAGGAGAAGGCTGAGGGGGACCTTATCCCAGCCTGCCAGTACCTATGAGGAGGACACGGAGAATACAGGGCCTGTATCTTCTGCATGGTGCATGGTGGGAGGACAAAAGACAGTATGGGGAAGGTGAAAGAGGAGACGTTCAGGCAGGACAGAGGACAATATTATTCCCCAGGGGCTCAGCCAAGTTCTGGAACAGGCCACCCTGAGAAGTTGGGCAGTCTCTGTCCTTGGGGGTTTTTGAAACTCAGACTGAACCAAGCCTTGAACTACGTGGTCTGACCCTGTTTCTGACAGGTTGCACTGCAGACTTCCTGAGGTGCCTTCAACGTCAGTTCTCTTACCATCCTACGATGTCTGGCCCTTTTTCTACCTGGAGCAGAGCAGATGTTTGTTGCGTATATATCCCCCTGTGCTGTAAGTGACCATCTAAACCAACATCTAAGGCACCTCAGCATGACTCGCTTTGGGCAAAGACTGAGGATGCCTCTGCAGGGAAATTTTTAGGCCATGAGGCTCTGTTCAAGACACCAGAAGGTCTTGTTTTAATGTCTGTAGGCCTGACAGATGTCAGTTAATAACAATGAAAATTCATTCAAGAAGGACAGAAGACAAAGAGCAAAAGCAAAGAGATGTATCAACACACTTACGGAATATTCCGTTGTTCATTTCAGGTAAGCTGTCCCATCTATGTCACCTCCCAACCACTGGCCCACCCTGAGCTAACCAGCTTTGGGGTGGTTGGAGAGACAGCCTTCACGCGGTGTGAGCACTGCTCAGTAATAGCCAAAAGACTGGTGCGTGATCAACGGCGTTCTTAGCCACAAGTCCAAGCACAGCAGCATGTGGGCTGCTGTGGGGAAACTGAACTCTGTCCCAGCCAGACCCAGAACAGTGGTGTTCAGGAGTCTCTTCCAGTCTGTGATATTCTATGACGCAATGAATTTTTTCTTTGGAAAACTCTCAGAAGACAGAACAGAAAGCAGAAGAATAAAAAGCAGGGAGGCAGAAGCAAATATAAAAAATGAACAAGTCTAAATAGAGCAGTTCCTCTGAGGAACATTTCTCCACTCCAAATGTTGGTAGTAAATCTTTTAGATAATTTTAAGGAGACAAGTTTATTTTTATCTGCTCAGGAACTGGGCCCCAGTGAGGGTCATGATCAGGTACAATACCATGTGGACAATTGTTTTTAAGGAACTCACAATCCAGTAGGGAATCAATCGCTGTGAAGACCACTGTGAGCCCACTGCTGCCTCTGGTGGTCATTGACCAACAGCAAGGCACACAGCTGAGAAGGGGACCCTGACGTCACGTCTTTCTGAAGCACCTGATAGGTCAGCCCTTGGCTCGTGGTGGGGAGATGTGTTTTTAACCTCCCCTCTGCCAGTGTCTGTGACAGGCCAGCAGCAGGCACCTGGCTGGCACAGTGACTGGGAGACCCCCTCTGCCGAGGGACCCCGGCTCACTCTAGGAAAAGGGCTGATAGTTTGGATGTCGTGTCTCTTCTGTCCAAGCACATGATGGGACAGCAGCAGGCACACAGCTTGGGTGTGTCTATTGGAGAAGCTGAAAGTCTGGCAGCCTTGGGAGATGGTGGGGAGGCTACTCCTTGGGGGTTAAATGAAAGGCCTCAAGAAGGCTGGTGGGTTGGGATGCTTCTTGATGGATTGTTTCCAAGATGACAGAGCTTTCCTTGGAGGTAGGAAACACCAGGGGATAGCAACACTGACACACAGTGCAACTTGACAGGTGGACGCTGGACATGCGGAAAAAGAAATGTCACTCAGTGGGTAGTGCTGTAGTGCTGTGGTATAAGAAGTAAACCTGAAGGAGGATGAGATCAGTCCATCTCTTTGTGTTTCAAGGAACACAGTGTGAGGGAGGACAGACACCAGTGACTGGATGGAAATGGCAGGGTGAGAGCAAGGTGAGGAGGTGAGATGGGTGTCTGCAGCCTGCAGGGAAACACAAGCAGCTGTGGGACAGCGTAGGACAAGCTGTGGAGGAGATGGCAAAGGGCCCTGGCAAGGTTGGCACTTGCCAAGAGAACCCAAGGCTTTGTCCCCTTGGCTATTTCAGGTGTCTCTGCCGCCAAGGCCTCTGAGGAGACCTGTTGTCCTAAGGCACTGGGGGGGCTCATTGCCTCCTTGCACAGCCCCAGGAAGGCTGGGAACTGTCACCCCGTTGGCCTTCCCTCAGCATCACCCACCCCACCTCCCACTGCCCCAGCAAGAGCCCTGAGCAAGGCCTGAGGGACAGGATCTGCCTTGCCAGGGGCTGGGGCTCAGCCCTTGGCCTTTCTGCCTCACCAGACACACCCAGGGTGTTCTCAGCGTCTGAGCTGCCTGCACCTTCCCTTTGCTACCTGCCATCATGGCCTCCAGTTCTGTTCTCTAACGAGTCCCTGGGAAGGCTTTGCTGGTAATGGCCCTTAGTGGGACTGCACCATACTTCAAGGTAGACAGGATGTTTTTTTCTCCTCATTTTCATATCAGGAATGATTTGTGCAATCTCCCCTCAGTATCTGAGCTTCAAGGACTCAGCTCAAATGCACCATGGGGCTCATTACAGTGAAGATAGCCCTAACAAACTATGCCTCTTCTGGTAATTCACTTCTAGTCTGGTACAGTTAAGTAGAGAGGTTTCGTAACGTAGTTATGGAGGAAGATTTTCAAAAGCTTCTAACAAAAATGGTTTTTTAATTTATTGGTGTGTAGTTTATCATTTGTTAGTGTTGAGATGAGGCGACAGCAGCATTCTCTGACTGATGTTGATGCAGAGTCTCTCCTCAGGAGGTCTTTCCCGGTTGCAAAAGCTGTCCCTTGAGGTCTGACACAGTATGGACAACCTTGCTCCACACCTCCCCAAACCCACCATTGCTCTCCTTGGGGCCACCTGGGACTCACACCCCTTTTCCTCACATCAGCCTTCTCCTCTGAGCTCTGCAGCTGCCTGTTCCAGCTCCTTTGTACCAGCTCCCACCTGCTTTCCTTAGAGAACTGCCTGCACACAGGCACAGAGGGATTCTTCTGCTTTTTGAATAAACAAAGTAAAAGTTACAAGGTTCACCATTTACATAAAACCCATTCCTCCTCTCTGTGCCAACAACAAGCTGCCACCCATGATGTTCTGCTTCCACAAGGCATAACAAGGCATGAACTGTTTTAGACAGAAAGGCAATTATAAAATCAACACAATTACAGACTTAGCTAAAGGCAGAATTACACAGCATACTGAAAGATGGCCAAGCTTTCAACCCCCTGAAACTCAAAGTAGCAACTGGATTGCTGAGACGTGTCTGAAGAATCAAATAGTTGCAATTAGATATTTCTTTCACTCTAAAACTTTCATTCTGTTTCTCTGTTTCTTTCTTTTTATAAAATGTTCTCTACTTTTCCATCATACTGGGATGTACAGTATTAATAGAAAGGCAATACACAAAATCCTGCAGAGATCAGTATATTAAAATAAAGCAAGGCGGATAACACCACGAACGATGTATTAAGGTTAAAGCTTCAATAGGACACTTCTTTCACTCTGCATCGTTCATTCTATTTCTTTGTACTTTTTTTTCTAAATGTCCTCAACATTTCCATCATACTGGCGCCTACATCATTAAGAAATATAATATTGTGTCTTGCATAGAGCCCAGGGCCCCAACAATCTCCCTGCCCTGCACTGCCCATGCCACCTCTAACTCTTGGCACTGAGTGAGTCATGCTCAGAAGTGTAGAACATTTTTGCCTGATGCAGGAAAGTGGAGTAGGAAAGTGGAGTAAAAAGCTTCAGTGAAACCATCTCTTACTCCATTGTCAAGGTTGCACTGTTCACATGAAATCTATATTATCTGTCTTTCTATGTAAGTATATGCAATAATCTATATTTATGTGTTAGTAAATGTGTAGAAAAATATATAGGTGTGTCCAGTTAGTCAGCAAAATTAATTTCCTCTCAACAGTCTCAAAAGGAAGAATCTCTGTTCTGAGGAATTACTGTATTTGTACTGGCTTGGTCACTCAGTCCCCTGCCCCAGTGGACACTGGGACCAGGGGTCCCTCAGCTGCCTTCCTTGTGCCAACAACACATTCAGAGAAGCCCTTCTGGGTGCCCTCCCCATGCTGGGCCATTCCCAGGCACCGCTGAGCTTTGGCTTTGCTGGCTCCATCCCTGCGCCCACAGGCCAGGGGTCTGTCTGCCTCCTGGGCAGCCTGGCCCCCCTCCAGCCTCCCTGCACTTCCTTCTGGAGTTTGACCTCCTAAGTCAGAGGGGTTCCTGTTCATCCACACTGGCCTCGTGCCAGCCCCTGCTTGACTCCCTGTGCATCAGAGTGGCTTCTTCCTGGGCTTTGAGGACATTGTCCCTGAGGATCCAAGAGGCCCTCACAGTGCCTTTGTCCTTCAGGACAGTCCAAGCAGATCATCAGATAACTCAAACCATCTCTTCTCCAGTCCTGCACCATTATACTGGCAGTTTTTCTACTTCTCCACCAGCTCATGGTCATCGAAGCCATGGCTGCCCTCATCCTTCCCATCCCCAGCCACATCCACCTTCTCTGTCAGTAGGAGACCAGCCCTAGTCAGCTCATCGAGTGTCTGTGTCCAAATGTTGCCTTCCACAACCTCCAGGAATCTCCTGGGTTGCTTGTGCCAAGCCCTGCTGCCCTCCCAGCAGACTGTGGGGTGGTTGAACTTGCCCTGTAATTGAGGACCTGTGACCGTGAGGCTTCCTCCAAGGCAAGGCTCTGTGTTCACCAGTCTCTCCTTTGCCCAGCGCTCCCCTCCACCTCCTCATCCTCCTGCCTGCCTTCCTGAGGAGCCCTTGCCATCTCTGGCTGCCCTCCCACCACTCGAGCTGTCCCACCAGGGCTCTGCAGTCCCTGTGGGAGGCAAGTTGCTGCCTGCCCAGCAGAAAGGACAGCGCTGGGGAGGGGAGAGGAGAGGCAGGTAAAGAGGAAGTGTCTGGGAGGTCAGCTGGGAGGTTACTCCTGCTGCTGGAGAAGGGTGATGTAGCTGGGAGGTGGATTTTGATGTAATTTCATTGGAAAGATCCAAACTGGCTGGATGCTGAGGCAGGCCCAGAGATGTCGCCTGGAGTGTCGGCAAATCCAGGCAGCAGTGCTGAGAGGTTGGGCGAGGGGAGATGCAGAGGAAGGTGAAGATGACCTGGCTTGGAGGTGGATTGTGAGGTCATTTCTGTTGCAGTAACCTGAGTGACTTGCAGTAGGTGGACAGATCCTGTGACATCATCAAGTGCATCACAAATGCCAACATGACACAAATGGTAGCTCAGTCAGTGGAGAGGGGTAGAGTTAAGCAAACCCAAAATGACTGGACTGTTGCATGTTATGTCACCTCAGGACAGCAATTGTATTGGCCAGGAACAGACAAACATTATGAGGTCATCAAGGACAACAGAAGCGAAAGCTGCAGAGCGATGACTGGGCGCCTGGTGAAGCCCTGCCCTGGGGTGAAGCCAACTGTATATGACATGACATAGGCAACTATGGAACATGGCATGAGAAATTGCAGGATGTGAGAGAGATCCATGTAAGAAGGGACTAGAAGTACAGGCAGCACCATGTGTCCAAGATGGGTCTCACAAGTGGTTGAAGAGCAGAGACCTGAGGAAAGGCCAAACTGCACGGATAACTGGAGGGGAGCATTGGGGAGCTTCTGGGTTGTCAAGCCTTGCAATGCCAGCGGTGCCAGGGGAACAGAGCAGTAATGCCATGTAAGGTCCAGATGACTTAGGTAATGGTATCCCAACTATCAAACGATGGTACCATCGATGGGGAGAGGGGAGGGATGCAAGGGTCCAGCTGCAGTGTGGAAGCGGCTGATCAGGGCTGAGCTGTTCAAACCCTGTGTGTGTCCTGCTTTCTAATTTAAATCTGCTTCTGGCTATTTGCTATTTGTGAACATGCTCATTAGTGTGTGTACATGTGTGTGTGCACATGAATGTACGTACATGCGTTGCTGGCCAAATCCACGTGGGGCTGGCTGGAAGAGGAGGACACCAAGATGTGGAGACACCCAAGGCTCAACTTGGCTAGAGGGTAGTGGCTCCATGACTGGGTAGGATACCCGGGCAGACCTAAAACTCAGACGCGCACTGGAGGGATCATGGGAGTGTGTGCACCCATGGCTAAATGCTGCAGAGGATGAAGAGACCACTCATGACCTTCACACCAGATAAGACTGAGAAGGGAGCAGAATGGTGACCATTGTGTGCTCCATGGTTGTGTGTGCTCTGTTGTTGGAGTGGTGGCTGCAAAGGTGCTGCTCCCTGTTGGAGCTGGTCTGTGTATGGTCAAGTACACCCATCTTTCTCTCCCTGCAGATATTGGTATTTTGCACTTTCTGTTTGGGTGACTTCCACCTTGGGTGATGGCTCACTTAGCGGGGCTTCAGCCAGGACTTAGTTCAGGCACATGTGGTCCCCGTATAACCTCAAGGCTCCCAGGAAGCTCCAGATTACCTTCCTGGAGAATTTTTTCTGCACAGTCTTATCAAAGAAAGCCCTGGGTACACCTCACTCACCATTCCCCATCTCCACGGTCACCACGCACCAATGGGTCAGTTCAGATTCCAACCCTTGGTCTCTAACAGCTTCCAATGGGACCACAAGCTTTACTCTTCCAATTCCAAGGAGAAATAGGCCCTTTGGGGTGACATTCCTTGGGCCTGTTGTTGGTATCAACCTTGGAAGAAGAGCCCAAATGTCAGTCACTGCACTGGGATGGTCTAATTTTATTTCGGAAATGCTATGAGAGCGTCAGCTCTGTCTCAGTTAAACACACAACTGTATATTACATCCAGGTTAGAGCAGTTACATTCCTCAACAAAATTAAGATGAATTCAGACACTTATGCAGGAAAATAGTAAAAATGATTGACAATAGAGATAGTAATAATAAAATACAAAACAGCAAACAAAGGTCAGGCCTGCAGTGGGGCAACATGAGAGTCATTCCTGAAGAGTGGCGGAAAAATTATGGCAAGTGAGAAGCATCTCTGGAATAACTTTTCTGATGGATACCTTCAGCTCCTGGTTCCTCATGCTGTAGACGAGGGGGTTCACTGCTGGAGGAACCACCGAGTACAGTACAGCCACCACCAGATGCAGTGATGGGAAAGAGATGGAGGGGGGCTTCAGGTAGGCAAATGTGCCAGTGCTGATAAACAGCGAGACCACGGCCAGGTGAGGGAGGCACGTGGAAAAGGCTTTGTGCCGTCCCTGCTCAGAGGGGATCCTCAGCACGGCCATGAATATCTGCACATAGGACAGCACAATGAAAACAAAACACCACCAAAATGCAAAAGCAATACAAATGATAAGCCCAACTTCCCTGAGGTAGGAATGTGAGCAGGAGAGCTTGAGGATCTGTGGGATATCACAGAAGAACTGGTCCACAGCATTGTCTTGGCAGAAAGGTGTAGAAAATGTATTGGCAGTGTGCAACACAGCAGTGAGAAACCCACTGCCCCAGGCAGCTACTGCCATGTGGACACAAGCTCTGCTGCTCAGGAGGGTCCCGTAGTGCAAGGGTCTGCAGATGGCAACATAGCGGTCATAGGACATCAGTGTGAGAAGAAAAAAGTCTGCTGATATCAAAAAGGAAAAGAAAAAAAACTGTGTAGAACATCCTGAGTAGGAAATGGCTCTGGTGTCCCAGAGAGAGTTGGCCAAGGATTTGGGCACAGTGGTGGACATGGAGGCTAGGTCAAGGATGGAGAGGTTGAGGAGGAAGAAGTACATGGGGGTGCGGAGGCGGTGGTCACAGGCTATGGTGGTGATGATGAGGCCGTTGCTGAGGAGGGCAGCCAGGTAGATGGCCAGGAAGAGCCAGAAGTGCAAGAGCTGCAGCTCCGGTGTGTCTGCGAATGCCAGGAGGAGGAACTGGGTGATGGAGCTGCTATTGGGCATTTACCACCTCTGGGCATGGGAACCTGTCAAAGGAGGAAAAGACAATGACAGTTTATGGGAAAATTCTCCCTGGAAAAAAACTTGCCATTATGCATAGAAACTCCCCTCCCTGAGCAGAAGGAGGAACGAGTCAGCTGTTTCTCTGTTGCTACCAATACAGTGGTATTGTTCACCAGAGTTTTAAGTGCAACTTGGGCACCTACTTTCCATGACGATTTCTCTGTGCCAGGGCCCTCAGCGTTGGTGTCAGAACAAAAACCGACCCACATCCCCAGCCCTGCCCCAGAGAGCAAGAGCAGCACAGACAAGTGGAGAAACAGGGAAGAACACTGCAATGCTCCAGAAGGAATGAAGACAGAAAGGCATACGGGTTTGCTGTGAAGCCTTCTCCTTATGCAACTGTGCTCGCTGCCACTCCGATGATGACACTGTAGGGCAAGTGCTTTTAGCATATTCTTTTGTGTCCCATATTCCAGGATCCTTTCATCTGGAGGTCCAGCTGGCGAGGCAGTGACTCATGACCTAGACCCCATGGCTCAATGGGCAGAGTTTCTGCTGGGTAGCAGAGGAGACGGGGCGTTGTGTTGGGAAATGTGTCTGCACTGCAAAAGATGGCAGGGAGGTGACTGAATCTGCACTCCCACGACATCTCTGGTAGCAGCTCCCTCTCTCTCCCTGCCCGTGTCTCTGCTGCCTGGCACTGTCCCTTGTGGGAGCTGTTTCTGTGTCCCTGGATCTGCTCCCTGTCAATGCTCACAGAACCCAACTCACCGGCTGTGTGCTCAGCTCTGCCCTGCAGACATCTCCTGGCAGTGGCGCACTGCCCAGGGATATCTCTGTGTCTGGGGGGTCTAAGAAGCAGCTCAGAAAGATGCTAACAAGAACTGGGGTTTCAGTGCCTTCTCCAAAACAGAGAAATAAATTTGCATCTCACAGAACCACAGAGTCACAGAATGGTGGGGGCTGGAAGGGACCTCTGGAGATCAGCTTGTCCAACCCCCCTGCGAAAGTAGGGTCACCCAGAGCAGGTTGTACATGACCACATCCAGGCAGGTTTTGAATATTTCCAGAGAAGGAGACTCCACAACCCCTCTACGCATCCTGTTCCAGGGCTCCGTCACCCTCAGAGTAAAGCAGCTCTTCCTCACGTTCAGCTGGAACTTCCTACGCTTCAGTTTGTGCCCAGTGCTCCAGTCTCCCACTGCCCACCCAGCCAACCAAGAGCGGAAACACCGAAAGCACAGAATCCTTTCCTAGAAGGTGAATGGTGCCTCAATGTCCTTCAGAAGCACCCTCTGCAAATGTCCTCAGGGTGGTTTGGAGCGGAGAGCAGCCCTCACCCATGCAGGTCCTCCTCTACAGCAGAAGACGCTCCCCTTCCCTGCCTGGGGTCATTCCTTCTACCAACAGCTTCTCCCTGTAGCGTCATGGTGAGCTCCCTAGGCAGGATGAGTGCTGGCCCTGGCAGGAGGCAGTCCCTGCCCCAGCACACAGCCCCCATGGGTTGCAGGGACCCTGCTCTGAAGGACAGCCCCGGGCACCCCTGGCTGCACACCAGAATTCACAGCCCTGCAGCCGGGAGGAGGCAGCTGCGGTGCCCTGTCCCTCTGACCATGCAGAAGGGAAGCCCTGCTGAGGAGCACATCCTTCACCCCACACCAGCCAGCTCTGTCAGGTAATTGCAGGCTACTCACCTACACTGCCCTTCAGCCAGAGACTGACTGTGTTAAGGACTGGGAAGATTTCTCCACCAGTGAGCTCTCAGCTCTCTTCCAAGCCCAGACTGCCTTTAAGGTCTCTCTGTCTGGCTCTTCTCCACTTGCCGCCTGCAGGCAGTGCCCTCAGCCCTGCTGTGCTTGGCAGAGGAGCTGCTCCTGGGCAGAGCTGTGTCTGTTCTGTGTTACCTGGTTGCCATGAGCTCCCTCCATCCCAGGAGCCCAGCCCAGCTCAGCAGCAGAGAACCAGCCAAGGTGGTACTTCCTCTGCCCACTCCAGGCTCCCTCGAGGTATCCTTGGGGCTCCAAAGGCTGGCAGCTCCCAATAGTCAGCAAGGTCCTTCCAGGGGATTGTGTCTTGAAGTCAATTCAAGTAATCATGGACAATCCCTCACTAAACCGTGGAGAGAGACTGGTTCCAGCAGCATGGTTTGTCCTGCCAGAGCCTGGCTGACTGCAAGATGTGGAAATGTTCCTCTCTGGACATGTCCATTCCTGTACCATAAGAAAAAGACACACAGACAGGGAAAGGGAGCGGTTGGCTTCCCCTGTGCAAGGCACGGATTCAGCCGGTGAGACACAGACATCTCACCCCATGTTGGAACCCCTTGGGCTGAAGCGCGATCCAGCTCCTCCCATGCACCCCACACTCCCAAGCAAACCTCTTGGTTCAGTTCAGGAGCACACAAAAGAGTGGCCTGCGTGCGAGCTCCTGCTCTGCGCCCTGTGTTTGTATTCAGATGGGCCTCAGGTGCTCGCACACAGACACATGGTGACGTCGGACGTGGCAGTGGTGGTCCAAAAGGTGCGTAAGTGTTTGCAAGCTCTGATGGAAAAACTCTGAGAATATCCGCATTCTTTGTGAGCATCAGCTGAGGGCCAGAGGGGAAAGGGGACAGAGGGGGATATCCTTTGCCACCCACAAAGAGAGCAGCCACCTATGTGCTTTTGTCAGAGATCTCCCTGGAGCACGCAGAGCTGTTGAGCAGAACAAATGGAGGACTGCTCCAGACGGAGAGCCAGGTCTCCATCCACAGTACTCACAAGGGCTGCAGTCACTGCAAGGACAAGTCACATCCACATCCCCGCACTGAATACGTCAGGGCTCTCATTTGAACGGCATAAAAAAAGCCTCTAGTGCCATGCCAGGTGCCTGGGGTTCCAAACATGACTGCACTGAGCTGGCAAACAGAGCTCAGCACCTCCTTAAAGCTGTGCCCTCTCAGAGCTGGTGTGGGGCAGACAGCCCAGGGCCCACCAGACAGGTCTGGCACCTGAGTGCCACCTGAACACCAGAACCATGGCATAGATGCAAGGTCTGTCCCGTCTACACCCAGGGCCACTGCAGGGCTGGGAGGCAGATCACATCAGGACGCCCTCCCCTGTACCTCTGTTCTCAGCCCTTGGCCGTTCTCTCTCTGAATGTCTGCTCAGCTGCCTGGTGCTTTGAAGATGGAAGATGACAATAATGTTCACCGAGTGGATGGACTAAAGTCTCTTCTGCCCAGAGATTTTCTCTGAATCTCCCCTTTCCTGGACCATACTGGACCCTCACAGCAATGTGGCTTTTGGATTAAATGAGATGTGTTGGGACATCTTGCTCACCTTGGGCTGTTTCTCTCTTCTTCTCACTCCTCTCTCCCACTTGCTGTTGCACAGCGTGTTTTACCCCTACTCAAATATGTTACCAAAGAGGTGCTGCCAACGTCACCGAGTGGCTCAGATTTGGCAAGTGGTGGGCCCATCTTGGAGCAGGCTGAAACTAACTCTGTCTGACAAGGGTCCAACTCCTGGTGTCTTCTCACAGAAGCCACGCCTGTAGCACGTGCAACTCCATTACCGTCTCTTTTGCCATGCAAACCTAATACAGGGTGAATTAATGTTAGATCTTACTAACTACTTGATCAAGGAGAAGACATGGAAAAGGTCTTCTGTTAGCAACCCAAGGAAGCCTCAGGTCAATGAGTAGGTTCCTATGGGAAACTCTAAGCAACCTGGCATTCACTGGCCAGGCAAAGCGGTGGGGTGCCAGCATTCTGAGGGATCTTGGGACAGGCTCTTAACCCAGCTGCCAGGTGGGTCAGCAGAGGTAGTGCTCACCTGGACCTGGTCCTGACAAACAAGGAAGAGCTGGTCAGAGTGAGACCATCAGTGTCTGCCGTGGCTGTCGCGACCAGGAAATAGTGGGGTCCCAGGCACCAGAGCAGAGTGAGGAGGAGAGCAACAGAGCACAGGCTGGTGGACTCCAGAGGAGAAGACATTGACGTGCTTGGGGGGAAGATACAGGTAGTGCCACAGGAAGCAGCTCTGAAGGGTAAAGGAACTCAAGAAATCTGATAGGCCTCACAGGACGGCCTCCTCCAAGCACAACGATGATCTCTCTTAATGCCCTTGAAAAGAAGCGTTGTTCTGGTGAGGCTTCTTGTCTGAACTGACGGAGCTCCAGGGAAAAGGACCAGAACACAGGAGGTGGAAGCAGGGGCAGCTGCAAAGGAGGAATTTAGAAACCTTGTTCGTGGATGCAGGGATGATGGCAAAGACAAAGCTCCCCTGGACTTGATACTTGCAGGGGAGGGTAAAGGCAGCAAGATGAGCTGATCCTGCTTCCTTCACAACAAAAGAATAGACAGGGCAAACGTGGGCCTGCTGCTGAACTTTGGAAGAGTAGAAACAGGCAGGACTGAGGAACTTAATGGCTGCTTTGCCTCCGTCTTCACCAGCAAGGTCTCCCAGGCCTTTGTTCCTGAAGGCAGGAGTCTGGAGAACAACCAGGAGTGGAGGGGGCTCATGAGGGGTTACTTGATCAAACTCAGATATCATTAGAGAAGTGGAAACAGGTCAGCTGAGCAGCTACTTCCACACAAGTATCTTGGTCTGCCATGGCACCAGAGGTTCCCACCAGCCCCCACCATTTGGTCCAGAGAGGTGTGGTTCCTCTTGAAGTGGCCTGGCCTGTCTCCTCACCCAAGTCATGCTTTGGGCACCCACGTTTCTGACATACTCAGACTTCATCAGGAGATGCTCCAGATCAATATGAATTAGAGAATGCTGATACCACCGCTGCTCTACGCGGAGGCAAGGGGGAAGTGGAAGTTATAGAAGAAATACTGCTTCATTGCTGTTTGTTACTGAAGTGTTCTCTGTTTGGCTGCACTCCTGAAATCTCTCTGATCACCCACAGCAGACTTGAAACCTTCAGGAAAATGATGCAGAGAGGCTTGGCTTGGAAGGGCATTTTGCGTGTGCAAGGAGCCCTCTGGTGCCGAGTTCCTGAACTGCAAACACGGAAAGATGAAACAAACCCCAATGAAGTGAAAAGCAGAAGCAAACCTCAAGTTTCTGAGGGTGTTTGAGACCCCACGAAGGGCCATCACTGACAAAGCTGTGAAGGAAACAAGCCGTCAAGGTGCCTGTCCCTGGAGGCTGCTTAAGCAAAAACTTGGAGACACTGGCTGCAGGTGGCAAAGGCAATGTGGAGGTGACTCTGAAGCCATGGAAGCCCTTGATGTTTGTTTATCACCAGAATGGCCAAGCCCTGACCCTCCTCTCCTTTACCTGGGCCTGGTAAAGGAGAATCTTTCTCACAAATATATCTCAGGGCTCTGCCTGTGGCGCGTGTGAGTGTGTTTGTGTTTCAGGGTGGGGATTTGGTAAGAAGTGGTGTTGCTTTAACCACAAGGCTATGGTCTTCTGAGGATTTGGCATTGCCTGTGAGTTCCCCACAACCCATCCAGCTTCTTTCATAGCTCTGCTAATGGTCCTTAATCACCTAAGAGGTCCCAGTCCCAAACTTGCATTTATCCTCCATTTGGATCCATACCCAGAATCATAATCACAGAACAGTAAAGGTTGCAAAGGACCTCTGGGGATCATCTAGTCCAACCCCCTCTGCTGAAGCAGGGTCATCTACAGCAGGCTGCACAGGACCTCATCCAGGCGGGTCTTGAATATCTCCAGACAAGGAGAATTCACAACCCCTCTGGGCAAACTGTTCCAGGGCTCTGTCACTCGGAGAGTGAAGAAGTTCTTCTTCCTGTTCAGACGGAACTTCCTCTGCTTCAGTTTGTGCCCACTGCCCCTTGTCCTGTTGCTGGGCACCACTGAAAAGAGTTTGGCTCCATCCTCCTGACACACACCCTTAAGATATTATTAGACATTTATAATGTCCCCTTGCAGCCTTCTCCAGGCTAAACAAGCCCAGCTCCTTCAGCCTCTCCTCATAGGACAGGTACTCTGGTCCCCTCATCATCATCATAGTCCTGTGCTGGACTCTCTCCAGTAGCTCTTCATCTTTCTTGAACTGGAGAACCTAGAACTTGACATAGTACTGCAAATGGGACATCACTTGGGCAGAGTAGAGGGGGAGGAGTACCTCCCTTGACCTGCTGGCCACACTTTTCTTAAGGCACCCAAGGACACCATCAGCCTTCCTGGCAGCCAGGGCACACTGCTGGCTCATGGTCAACTTGTCATCCACCGGCACTCCCAGGTCCCTCTCCAGAGAGCTGCTCTCCAGCAGGTCAGCCCTGAGCCTGTACTGGTGTATTGGGTTATTCTGGCCCAGGTGCAGGACCCTGCATTTGCTCTTGTTGAAGTTCATCAGTTTTCTTTGAGCCCAACTCTCCAGCCAGTCCAGGTCTTGCTGACTGGCAGCACAGACTGCTGGTGTACCCACCACTCCTCCAAGATTTATGTCATCAGCAAACTTGCTCAGCGTATGCTTTGTTCATTCATCCAGGTCATTGATGAAGAAGTTGAACAAGACTGGGGTCAGTACTGACCCCTGGGGGACACCACTAGTTACCAGCCTTCAACTAGACTCAGCGTCACTGATGACAGCCCTCTGAGTTCTGCCATTCAGCCAGTTCTCAATCCACTTCACCAGCCACTCATCCAGCCCACACTTCCTGAGCTTCCCTAGGAGGGTGTTATGGGCTCTTTCTGCCTGCGAGCTCTCTGCAGACGTTCGCATTTTCAGAGCAGGGCTGCCGGAGGTGCCCGGCACGGACCACCTAAGCTACGTTTGAAGTTTGAGGGGGCAAGACAAGCAAGCAGCCTCAGTCTCTGTGCCTCTGTGCGAGCAGTGCCATGGGCAGATGAGGCTGAGCAACAGCTTTCCAGGCTAGCCCCTTCTGGCTGCCAGCTATCTGCAGACGTTCGCATTTTCAGAGCAGGGCTGCCGGAGGCTAGAACTCTTTCTCGAAGGGAAGCACCGATTCTGAGCATGGAGGAAGCATGTCACATGGCCAGAGAAAGTCTGCCAAGAGAGGGTTAGGGCTTGTGTGGAGAGGCTGACAGAACTGGGCTTTCTATTGTGGTAAAGTGGAGGCTGAGGGAAAAATACTAGGAGTTCGAGAGAGATTGAAAATTTCTCCCCAAGAAGATGGCACTTTTTGATGGGTAGTGGGAAACAGTGTGAGAATGGACAGCCATCAGAAAGTGCAGCTTTGGAGGTCCCGAGCAGACCTGAGGATAAAGAGATGTCATTCCGAGGGCAGTGCTGTTGTGCAAAAGGTCACTTAGAGGCAGTTTGGATCAGCCCATGATTTTCAAGTTTCAAGGACCTTCTGGCAATGATAGAGAGACACCAGTACAGGTAGGGACACAGTGGGGTGAGAACAAGTTGGGGAAGCGCATTGGATGTCTGCAGCCTGCAGGGAAACAGGTACAGGCATGGGACAGCGTAGAACGGCCTGTGGTGGAGATGGCCAACGGCACTGGCAGGGCTGAAAGGCCATGACAGAGCCGGGGTCTTTGTCTCCTTGACTCTAGCAGGTTTCTCTGCAGCTGAGGCCTAGAAGGAGAGAAAAGGTCCTCATGGCAATGGGACCTCATTGCCTCCTTGCACCCACCCTGGGGACAGCAGGAGGTGTCACAGCATTGTCCTTCACTTGTCATCACACTCCCCACAACTCCAAGAAAAGCCTGGAGCCACGAGTGAGGGACAGGATCTCCCTTCCTTTGAGCTTGGTGTCAGGGCTTGGCCATCTTCCTTCATTGAAAAGCCAAAGGGTTATCTCAGTGTAAGGGTTGCCTGAAATTTGCCTTTGCCTCTGTGGAATCATGGCCTCCAATTATTTGCTCTAACATGTCCAAGAAGAGTCTGTGTCAGTAATAGTCCTCAGTGGAACACACTGAGGCTTCAAGATACCTTGGGTTTTTCTTCTCATTTTGACTGCTGGAAAAGTTAGTGCAAAAATCCTCTTCGAATTTCAGATTCATGGACTCAGCACAGAATGCACCTTGGGAGACCTTACAATGCACAAAGCCCTCCTGTGCCTTTCTCTTCCTACACTATTTTCAAGACTTCACGCCTTGTACAGCTAATTGGAGCAGCCTTCGAGGTAGGTAAAGAGAAAGAGTACGATGAGTACTTAATAAAAAACTAGGTTTGCTTCTTAAGGGTATTTTTCCTGTTTTTTTCAGTCTATTGAGGAACAGTACCAGCACTCTCCAATGGACATATCCCTACCCATTACACTCAGGTTTCCTCCTGTGCTTGTTCTTTGGTCACTCAGATGCCTCTCCACTATCTGGTTTCTGCTTCAAGGTTCAGGCAGAGAGACAGTCACCTCATCTTTCTTAAGGCTAATGAACAGTCAAGACCTTCATTGCCTTTGTATCTCTCCTTTCTTATGTCTCTGTCTAAAACTGTTCTTTCATGGAAATCCCTTGTGAAACATGGACCACATTAGATGTTGCTTGGACTTAGCATAGAGCTGAGGAGAGAGTTTTAAAGTTGATTAAATTGTATTCTGTTTCACTTTTGTTTGTTGGAAAGGAAGAGAAACTTTTCTGTGCCTGTGTGCAGCCCAGTTCTTGAAGGAAAGCAGGTGGGAGCTGGTGCAAAGGAGCTGTACCATGCAGCTGCAGAGATCAGTGGAGAAGTCTGATGTGAGGAGAAGTGATGCAAGTCCCAGGAGACTTATGAGGGAACTGGTGGGCTTGGGGAGGTGAGGAGCAAGGTTGTCCACATAGACCCCAAGGGACTACTTTTCCTTTCTTGCCACTCCACTTGATTAGATATTGGTTTAGATGGTCACTTCCAGCACATGAGGATTCATGCCCCACAAACATCCTCTATGCCCAGGGCTCAGCATCATAGGATCACAAGGGAACCGAGGTTGAAGGGCCCTCAGGAAGTCTGCAGTGCAACCTGTCAGAAACACAGTCAGACCAACTTATTCAAGGCTTGATTCAGCCTGGGTTTGAAAAGCACCAAGGAGGGTGACTGCCCGACCTCTCTGGGTGACCTGTTCCAGCACTGGGCTGAGATCGTGGGGAAAAAAGTTCTCCTTCTGTCCTGGCTGTACCTCTCCTCTTTCACCTTCCACCCATTGTCTTTTGGACAAGCCCAGTTCCCTCAGCCTACGCTCCTCAAAGGCAAAGTCCTCCAGTCCCTAGCTCTCCTAAGGGCCCTCCACCTTGCAAAAATTGCTCCTGAATTGGAGATCTGAAATCTGGATGGAGCATTGCAGAGTATCCCTTCCCTGGATCTCCTGGCCACGCTCCTGGTTGTGCAGCCCAGGATCTGGGTGGCCTCCCTTGCTGCCAGGCCACAAGGCTGCCTCCTGTCCAGCTCCCTGACCACCACAAAATTTCCCAGAGGGCTGCTCCTAGCCACGCAGCCCCCAGCCTATTGCATTGCTGAGGTGAATCCCCTGCAGGGGCAGAAACTGGCATTTATCCTGCTGGCATTTCCTGAGCTTCATGCCAATAGGTTCTCTCGTCCTTCAGCTCCTTCCGTGAGCATAGAGGCCTGGGAGACCTTTTCAGGAAAGACTCAGGCAAAGAAGGCATTGAGTCCATCAGCCCCATTGTTGTCTTCTGTTACTAACTTCCCATCCCCATCCAGCAGGAGCCCTGCATTTCCCTTCTTCAGCCTTGGTTTCTAACATGGCAATTTAAGCTCTTCTCTTTGCTCTTTACCTGTCTTGCAGCCAATAACTCCAGGTGACCACTCCATGGGAGCTTCTTTGTGATCCCTGTCAGTGCCCTGGCCTGTTCCAGCCCAGCCCTCTGTACAACACACGGTTCCCCAGTCCCACTGCTCAGGCACAGTATGGGAAAAGGTGCATTCAGTAAGCGGAACAGTTTCTCTTGCACGATCCCCAAGACAACCCTCTGTGCTTTGGGCCCTTGCTGTTCCTCCTACAGGAAACAGCCTCCACTTAGTCCTGCAACCTACCCACCTCTATCGGCATCCCATGTGGTGTTTCTAACACATCCCTGTTTGGGGTCTACCAGCGACTGGACAAAGAGAGAGGTTGAGCAGGGCTGGCCATTCCCTTCCTGCAGGCATGAAGCACAGTAGCAGGAGGAGGGAAATGGCCACGCAGCAAAACTCACCCAAAAACCTGTGGTGGTGAGTGGCCAGTGCTGGAATTGGCCAAATAGGGAGGCCACCAGTGAAAGCTCACTCCGGTCCCATTCTTTACCATATTGTCCCATGCCCTCCTCATCCCATGGAGAACCCAAGTAAGGCTTTGTGGGTTCAATTTCTTCAGCCTGTTCCTGACCTCAGCTTCAGAATAGCCCAGCTTCTGGACGTCAGCAATGAGGATGTGCCCTTTTATCAAAGAGATGTGACAGGGAAGGCCAGCTGTACCGTGGTGCCAGACACGTGGGCAAAGACCTTTGAGTCAAACAGACTGTGTTCATGCCTCTGGAAAAGCTGAGTGCATGCTGGCATTCCTGAAATAAACAGAATTACCAAATATTGAATACCAGTCCACAGGTGTTTGTTATGAATAGGAATTTGTTACACCGCTTTGATTTAGCAGCAATTTAGGATTTATTCATATTTTTGAGGTAGATCACAAGATTACATTGTAGCATTATTAACAACACTTAATCATCAGCCAAATTAACAGAGTGATTCAATGAAAGCACAGCTGTAATAGTGATTTAGGGTTGCACACACAGATGAAAGTTAAATCACGCGTACGAGCAGACAAATAATTCTGAACCATATTGCACACAGACAGGGAAATGGTTCTGAACCAAATCACGTACACAGTTCGACACGCAGAGCGAGAGGTTAACCTGTGGTTAAAGCTGCCCTTCTTGTGACTTTCATGGATATACTCGGACTTATGTGCTGGCGTTCATCACAGGACAGGCAGTGAAGTGTGCCAAATCAGGCCTTTGAGTCCTTGTGAAATCATCGACGGACAATCCTTCAATCCTCGTTAAATCTACCCTGAGAGATGTCCCAGCTCATGGGGAGATACTGGGTCACACAGCCTGCTGTGGACCCAGAGAGCTCAAAGGGTCTCACCTTTGGATATCTGTTTACGGGATCTTGAGATGATTTTCTTTGGTCAATACTCGCCATTCTGGCCAGAATTCGTGCTGAGTCATTCTGGCAGAGAGATGAGGCAGCGGATGGCCAAAGTGTGACCAGGGGGTGTCTGGCCACCCCATCTCCAGGCTACTGCTCTAGTGACCAAGATAACAACACAGTGGCAGTTGTTCCCAGAGCACTCAGAACTTCTCCTGGTGTGTCATTCAAACAGCAGATGATCTAGGTGTGACCAAAGAGTGCCTGATACTCTCATCACAGCACTTGTATGTAATATAACTACACAATGGTTCTTAATCTCCTGTGTCCTAGAGATCTGGGTGGTGGCAGGACCACAGAGACTCCCAGATACAAAGAAAACCAGTTATAAATAGACATGGGCAGCTTATTGTTGCTGAAAGACTACTGACTGAAGAAGTTTCTTCAGTGCATCTTTGAGCTCTTGTTTCCTCATGCTATAGATGAGAGGGTTCAATATTGATGGAACCTCCAAGTACAGAACAGCCAACAACATGTCCAAGGATGGGGAAGAGAAGGATGAGGGCTTCAGATAGCAAATCATGACAGTGCTGAGAAACCGGGAGACCACGGCCAGGTGAGGGAGGCACGTGGAAAAGGATTTGTGCTGTCCCTGCTCAGAGGGTATCCTCAGCACAGCCCTGAAGATCTGCAGATAGGACAGCACCATGAAAACAAAACACCTAAAAGCTATAGAAAGGCTAACCCCAAGAAGCCCAACTTCCCTGAGGTAGGAATGTGAGCAGGAGAGCTTGAGGATCTGGGGATTTTCACAGAAGAAGTGGTCCAGAGCATTGCCCTTGCAGAGGGGTATGGAAAATGTATTGACAGTGTGCAGGAGAGCATTGATAAAAGCACTGCCCCAGGCAGCTGCTGCCATGTGGACACAAGCTCTGCTGCTCAGGAGGGTCCCGTAGTGCAGGGGTTTGCAGATGGCTACATAGTGGTATTAGGCCATGATGGTCAGAAGACAATGCTCTGCTACTATTAAGAAAGAAAACAGAAAGAGCTGGGCAGTACATCCTGCATAGGAGATGTCCCTGGAGTCTGAGAGGGAACTGGACATGGATTTGGGGACAGTGGTGGAGATGGAGCCCAAGTCTGTGAGGGAGAGGTTGAGGAGGAAGAAGTACATGGGGATGTGGAGGTGGTGGTCACAGGCTATGGTGGTGATGATGAGGCCGTTGACGAGGACAGCAGCCAGGTAGATGGCCAGGAAGAGCCAGAAGTGCAAGAGCTGCAGCTCCCGTGTGTCTGCTAACAACAGGAGGAGGAAGCGGATGATGGAGCTGCTGTTGGACAGATGTTTCCTTTGGGCGTGGGATCCTGTCCTTAGAGGAAGAATCAATAAAGTGTTAGGGGAGAATTCTCATTGGAAATGCAAAGCCTTACTCCTAGAACTTTAACCCTGCTAAACTTCTGAGCACTTTCCATTCATTGTCAATGAGAACATTCTTCAGCTCCCTTGTTTGAGTTCTGGTTGGTGCTGGCTGAAGGTACTGTAAGGAGCAGGACCTTTGTCCTCTGCCTCTCAAGGAGTCTGCCCTGCTGTGCAGTAAGGAGTTCATGGGAGTAGTGGTGTCAGGGGTCCATCCTGGTGTCCGACTTGGTCAGATGAAACCACTCCACACAGAAAATCACCTTGTCAGCCTCTACACTCTCAGTGCTGAGGAACGGCAATTACAGAGAACAATTGGAGAGGTTTGGGGTTAATAAAGCTCCCCCAGCTTACCTGGGGAGTTTTCTTGGAGTTCAGACACCTTCAGCATTTCTGCTGCACTCAGGGAGAAGAGAGGGACGCTGGTGAGGCATATGGCTTCTTCCACCCACAGATTCTCCCCACAGCACCATCGGGAGCTCCCCAGGCAGGCTGAGCACTGACCCCAGCATACAGACTCCTGCAGTAAAGGGACCTGCTCTGAAGGATAGCCCTGGGCACCCCTGGCTGCACACCTGGCTTAAAGTCCTACCAGGAATTCCCAGAGAAAGCAGTCAGCATGTCCTGCTCCTCTGATGGTACGGCAGGGAAAAAACTGATCTGGAACCAGATTTCCTCCTCTAGGCTTGAGAAGCTGTGACAATCCTCTTTTGGAGATCCCTCCAGCAGCTGCCAATTTACTGCCCTGCCTACAGGGACTGACCATTTCATGGGTTGTGAGCATTCCTCCTGTAGTGAGCTCTCCGTATCCTCCCACCCCACGCTGCCTTTAACCTCTCTCTGCCTTGCTCCTCTCCCCTCGCTGCCTGCAGGCAGTGCCCTCAGCCCTGCTGGGCTTTGCAGAGGAGCTGCTCCTGGGCACAGCTGTCTCTGCAGCGCTGCCTGGTTGCTCTCAGCTCCCTCCCTGCGAGGAGCCCAGCCCAGCTCAGCAGCAGAGGACCAGCACAAGGCAGCTCTTCCTCTGTCGCCTCTGGGCTCCCTTGAGGTGTCCTTTGCTCTCCAGGACAACTTGCTGTGAAAGAGGCTGAAGCAATCTCTGATGTTGCCTCTCTCAGCTGGGAAGAGACACTTAGTTTCAACAGCGTCAATTCTCCTCTCAGAGAAAGAGTTAGAAACAAAAATCACCTTTCCTTGCCCCGTCACAAGACAGGACAACCAGAAAGCTACAGGGAGGAATCTCCTTTGCCCCTGCTGAGGGAAAGTATTCAGCCTAGTCATTCGAGGCATCTCATCCTGAGTTTGAAGTCCTGAGGACTCAGGCCTCTCTCATGCACACCATAAAACACACTGGAGGTGGGATTCCTCTTGCCTCAGTTCAGATGGGCACCAAAGAATTCTCCTGCGTGGCAGCTGCTTGTCTCAGCTCCCTTGCTAATTATACGAGGTGGAGGGCAGGAAGATGTGCAGACACAGACACCTGGTGACAGGTTTGGTTCCAGAGGTGACCAAGATGCGTGCTGGTAACTGCAAGCTCTAATGGAGCAGTTCATAGAGACAAGGCAGTGTCTGAGGGCACCTTCCTGGAGGCTGGTGGGAAATGTTTTTGACAGGCTGAAATGACAGAAAACGCCCACATTGAAGACAACTGATCCTGTATCTATTCCTTATGTTCAGGGCTGCTGGTGGATGTAATCAGCCTGACCAAACGGAGTCCCGTGGCACAGGAAGAGCTACGTCTCTCGCTTTCTGTTCTCCATCAGCTCTATTGTCCACATGGCCTTAACAGTATGACAGCGTTTGTCTCCTGCGCATCCCTTCATTGCCTAGCCTCATTCAGGGCAGCTGAATCTTCATTTGTTTTACATTTGCAGACATCTATGACTATGGAAGGTGCCAGGGCTTTCCAGGAAAACTGCGTGCACCTGGCATGGACAGCACAGGTCCTGTACAGGACCCCCATCCCCACTCAGACTCGTTGTGTGACAGGCACCACCCAGGGCATCTCACACAGATTTGGTGCCTTTGGGCAGTGACAGAATCCCATCACTGCAGGGACGCCAAGCTGTCCATTCTCTACCCAGTAGACACAGGGCAGAGTGTGAATACCAAGCATATCACAGCAGGGTCTCCTCTTGAGGGCTGTCCTGGGTTCGGCCAGGACAGGGTTACTTTTCACCAGAATCCAGGAAGGGGCACAGCCGGGTGGGCTGACCCAACCCCAACCTGGCCAAACAGAGACGCGTATTCCGTACCATGTGCCGTCACGCTGGGTTCCAGTGGGGGGGGCGGCACGGTAGGAACTCTCTTGTGGCTCGGGAGCGCGCGGCACCGGTCCTGTGCGGGAGAGAGGGTCTGTTGTGCGAGTTTGTGTTGTGTTTTCTCCTTATCTGTGTCGTTGTTGTTTCTGTTCCCTTTGTTTGCTGTTCTGTTAAACTGCCCTTATCCCGACCCACCAGTTTCTGCCTCTTTCTGTTCATTCTCCTCCGCACCCCGGCGGGGGGAGGGGCGGCCACGTGGTGCTTCTGTTGCCGGCGGCAGCCGAAACCAAAACAGGGCATTCCCTCTTAAACTGTGCTGGTTCTTCTCCCCCCGTCATTTAACTATTTGCTTGATCATACAGTCGTGGATCAGGTCAATGATTTTCACAGTGTGCCTGGATCACAAGATGTCCACACCCAAGGACATTTTCAACATCACCTCCTCCTTCCTCAGATCAGCTTCCACTCCACCTCAGGCCTTCAGGGCTGCAGAGACACAGCAGACAGCAAAACCTTCTCCTGGCCTTGACGAAAGCTGTCTTGCTGTCTTGGTGGCAGCTCATCTCTCCTTTACATTGCCACCTGCCACCCCCTCCAGCATGTCTCTGCTCTGAAGCAAAGCCTTTGCACACACAAGGCCTTGGGCACTTGGTAGCAGGTTTCTTTTCGCCAGTCTGCTCTCAGCCCAGATGGGCCACAGCTGGGGTGCTGCAGCCCAGACATGCAGCAAGGGCCTCAGCCTCAGACACAGAGAGGAGGAGCTGGAGTCCCCCAGGGCATCTCTTCATCCCACTTGGAGGGAAGAACAGCTGAGGCATGTAGGGACAGCTGACATGATTGGGGTGCTGTGATGGGTGAATACAGATGAGAAGGAGAGACAGGCCAGAAAGATCAGGAGGGAGCTGCCTTGAGTGTGAAGGAGCTGCTCAAATGTGTGGAGCTCCTCTATGGGATGAACAAGCTGTGTGAGCCCTTATGGGTCCGGTTCAGAGGAGAGACTGGTAAGGGTGACATTGTGGTGGGAGACAGAGAATGAATTATTGTCCCTTTGCTGACTTTAATCACCTTGGCATTCCCTGGAAGGGGACCACAACAGCGTGCAATCAGTCCAGGAGGTTTCTGGAGGCTCTTGCTCAAGACCCAGCTTGGGACACAGCTCTTTATAGGTCAACTTACAGATTGCTCAACAATTGTGCTGTTGATATGCATCCGCTGCGCACAAAGAAGGGAGAGCTAATCATGGATGTTAAAACCAGTGTCAGTCTTGACTGTCGTGACCATGAAATAGTGGGGTCTGACCTCCCAAGGGGATCAACAATAAAAGAGTGTAAATGTTAGACCTCAGATTGTTCTCCCAAAAGTGTGGTCATTTACCCAGTGCACAGTACGCCAATACACACACAGAGCAGAGGTGCTGTCTTTCTTGCAGATTTGCGCAGATGTGGGTGCTAGGTGGTAATTCCAAAAAGCTAGCATGCTGCTTAGCAGAGTCACAAAGCTAG
This sequence comes from Opisthocomus hoazin, assembly GCF_030867145.1. Taxonomy (NCBI): domain Eukaryota; kingdom Metazoa; phylum Chordata; class Aves; order Opisthocomiformes; family Opisthocomidae; genus Opisthocomus; species Opisthocomus hoazin. Next base: position 7,725,375 of record NC_134442.1, read on the forward strand.
CACACTGCTTAGCAGAGTCACGAGTTATGCACCATCAGTGCATAACTCGTGCTGCGTGACCATGCAGGGGGAAGACTGACACCAGGGGGGTTCAGGTGCAGAGCCAGGGCTTATGGCAGGGCTCGAAGCCATGCAGGTACAGGAGAGAGGAGACTGTTCTGTGCCCTTGGTGGCACAGACAGACTAGGAAGGTGGCCCAGGGGCCTTTGTCACCACTCAGCCACTGGCCATTTCTCACTGGCCATTTCCATCACTGGCTGCTCAGCACAGGTTTCTAGGTAAGCTTTGCTGTAAAGACGTCTCCACCCTCCTGCTGGGCCTCTCTTTTGGCCTACATCCTGGCAGACCCTCGAGCAAGGCTGTGAAGCCCTACATAGAACACAGCCTCTCCAGGAGCTTGGAGCAGCTGCCTAACAGCAAGGCCATGGGACAACAAACACCGAGGACTGCTCTGGGCATCGTTGCAGGGGAATTGTTCCCCACTCTGAATGCACACTGTCCTGTGCGGTGCCTGCTCAGTGGGTCTGTGGGACCATATGTAGAGATCAGTCCTTGCTAGAGAAAAAGTGGGAGCTACTGAACCTGCTGCTTTTGCCCTAATATTTCAGGGATTCACCCAGACATAACTTTCCACTGTGCTTTGATCCTTCCCGCATCAGGGCAGGAATCTCAGGCGTGTTCGACAGATTGCCTTGGAGTCTATCACAGGCCCATGTTATCCAAACACAGACCTTCTACTTGCTGAGCACACAAGACTAAACAATGATTAGTATGCTATATGTCTTTTTCACACCCCAGATGCAAGTCATTTGAGAGTGTTTACAATCCTCCTTGCCAATCTTCTCTTATCATCCCACATGCAGCATGTGACCATCCAACAGCACACACCATCTCTCCTGCCCTGAAAGATTGTTACTGACAGACAGAGACCAAAGTCCTGGGCTAAGTGAACTCAACGACCACTTTAGAGGCATGCCCCATCTGGTAAGGAGTGCTATCTCTGTGTGTAAATCAGAAGACAGGAAAAGTGCTGGTAATTAATTGGAAAGTGTGGGATCTGAGCGTGATGTAGATTTTATACAATTTGTATTTTATACAAAAAGGGGTGGATACTGTCCTGGCTTCAGCTGTGTCTCACTCACAGCTTCTTCTCCTTGACCATCCTTGTACGCTTCCACACAAGCAGCCCATCTCTATTTACCCCTTCCTCCCTGGCCCTAGTTTGGCTTCCTTTGCACCTTCATTTGGTGTTTCCAATCTTGTCAACATGACAATTCCTCCGTTGGTCAACAATTCCATTGAAGAGATGTATCCTTCTTTTATCAGTAGTGTCCCGCAATTCCTCATTCTGCTGTCTTCTCAGAGGCACCACAAATCTGGTACACACACATTAAAAGTTTTTAAATTAGAGTTTCACTCTGAGGACGATTTTGAGAATCTTTTAGATTTGGCAGTAGAAGCCTGATGAAGTTGTACAAGAAGTTGCAAACCATTTGAAAGGGGAGAATAACTCAAAATATTGTGGGCAGGTGGGGACCTGAACAGCTCAGGAGTGACCCTGAGGAGAAGGGCCTGGGCATTCCAAGGGATGCCATATGAGTGAGTGGTGTGTGATTGAAGTGAATAAGGCCAACAGCATACAGGGCTGCATTAGGAGGAGCGTCGCCAACGAGAGCGGGGACTTATCACCGCTCTTGACTCAATACTGGTGTAGCCATATCTGGACCAGTATGTCTGCATGTGAGGCTCCCTATTCTGGAATAATGGGGAGGAACAACAAAGGTTCTAGAGGAGATCTGCCAGGATGGGTTTTACAGCCTCTGTGGAGAGGCTGAGAGATCTGGGCTTCTTTAGTCTTGTGGAGGCTGAGGGCACTAAAGTAGTAGATTGCATTTGCCTGAAGGGTTGTTTCAGAGATAATGGATCTTTTCCTGGTAGTAAGAAGGCAAGGAAACCTTCACCAAATGCTGCTTGGAAGGTTCAGACTAGAGGTGAAGACTACGAAGTCTCCCTCTAAGGGTATCCTTGTTGTGGAGGGAGACTGAATCAGACCATGTATTCGAAATTCAGAGAAAAGCCAGTGAGCGTAGAGAGATATCAGTGAAGGCGTGGAAATGCTGGGGTGAGCACTGGGTAGGAAGTAAAGATGTGTGACTACAGGCTGAATGGAAAGAAGTGTGGGCATGGGACAGTGTAGGACAGCCTGCAGTAAAGGTGGCTAAGGACTCTGGCAGGGTTAACAGTTTCAACAGGAGCAAGGGCTTTGTCCCCTTGGCTACGATATGGCAGTTGCCTCTAACACTGATCACTACCAGAAGAAATTTTCTTTAAAGGCTCTGAACTGTGTTCCATCATCGCGTCTTCTTAGGGAGGCTAAGAAGTGTCGCAGAATTTTCCTGCAATGGTCATTGCTTACCCACACATTCAACTGTCCCCAAGAAGAGCCCTGAGCCACACGTGAGGGACAGGATCTGCCTTCCCAGGGCCTGGGGCTCAGGCCTTGGCCTTTCTGCTTCATAAATCAGGCCAAGGGTTTTCTCAGCATTGCAGCCACCTGCACAGTGCCTTTGCCTACCTACAATCATGGCCTCCAATTCTCTGCTCTAAGGAGTCCCTGGGGAGGCTTTGTCAGTAATGGCCCTCAGTGGGGCCAATCAATGCTTCCAGGTACTTTCAGTTTTGCTGCTGACTTCTTGAGTAGGTCTTTATATCTCCTCTCATCATCTGAGGTTCATGGACTGCACACGAAATACCCCGTGGGACTCATTACAATACAGAAAGTGCTAAGCTAACAAGCTCCTGTAAATTTCTTCAGTTCTTCAAGACTTGTACAGTTAATTGGATTTTTTCGTGTGTAGGTAAGGAGAAAGATATCATACTGTGCCTAAAAATAATCTTGTTTCTATTTTAAGGGATATTTTTAACTGCTCTTCAGTCTACAGAATTAGTGGTAGAAAAATTTTCCAAGTGATACTCATCCATGGTGCCTCCTCAGGAGGGCTGGACAGGTAGGAGAAGAAGTCCCTTGAGGTCTGACACTGTGTGGACAAGTTTGCTCCTCACCTCCCCAATCCCATTGTTTCTCTCATTGGCCACCTGGGACTTGTGTCACTGCTCTTTGCATCAGCCTTCTCCACTGATCTCTGCAGCTGGATGTTACAGCTCCATTGCACCATCTCCCACCTCCTCTCCACAGAGAGCTGGCTGCACACAGGCACAACAGGAGCTTTGCTATTTGCAAGAAAAGAAAAAATTAAAGTAAAATCAAGTTCAACAAACAAAACACACAGTGCAAACAAATGGTAATTACAACCTACTTCTAATGAGGTTTCCTTCCTGTAAGGCATAATCTTATGAGAAGTATTGTAGCTAGGTAGAGGGAAAAAAATAGTTATAAATATAATTAAAGTGTTGGCTAAGGAGACAATTAGACTGTTGAAAGGCAGGCAAACTTTTAACTCCCTGATGTCAAAACAGCAGCTCAGTAGGTGATAGGAATCTGAATGCACAAAGAGTAAAGGGAGGAGAAAACTGGACAAAAATGGAAAGGGCCTTTGTCTAGGCAGCCTGCATCTTCAAAAAATTACTTTAGAAATAGTCAAGACAGATGAAATTGTATGAAATTTAGAGAAATTCAATACACTATTTAGCAGGTAAAATAGCTGTAATGAAGATACAGGGAGAGATCGACATTTCTTTGGAATATCCCTTTCAAAGCTTCCTGGCATTGGTCGAGGGCTGTTGTGAGTGAGGACAAGGCAATGTTGCGCCTGTTGTTGAAAGAGGACAGAAAGTCACCCCAGGGAATCCCAGGCTGTACAAGGACACTTTGGCATGTCTGTGCACCTAAAAAAGAAGAATGTGTCCGAAAGCAGTCAGCATGGATTGATGATGGGTCAATCATGCCTCTCAAACCTGATTGCCATCATGATGAATTATCAGCATTTGTGCAAGAGTAAAGAACAGTGGATGCCATTTTTGACCCTTCTGACATGGTCTTCCTCAACGTCCTTTTTCCCAGGTTAGGCCATTACAGTCTGGAAGGGTTTACAAAGAAAGGGTTAAAAAACAGTTGATCCATCAGGCTGAGAGAGCAGTGGTGAAGGAGTCATGCCCTACCTGGAGGTCACTGGGACATACTGGGGCATTGTGGGGCAGCAGAGGGAATTATCCTTGACTCCTCATGCGTTTCTTCCCAAGCTCAACTTCACTCCTAACTCCTAACACCCAAGTGTCATAGGGAGGATGTGGAATGGGAGGTGCAGTCAGGTCATAACACTCTGTTTCTGAAATTCTCCATTGTGGGTCCTTCCCACCAGCTGAAGTTCTCCACAAACTGCTCCAGAGTGGATCCTTTCCACAGGGTACGGTCCTTCAGGAATGACTGCTCCAGCGTGGGTCCCCTGCCAGAAAACCTGGTCCTTCATGGGCTTTTTGCTGCCAGAAAACCTGCTCCTGCATGGGCTTCTCTCCATGGGCAGCATTTCCTGCCAGAAGCCTGCTCCACTGTGGTCCTCCATGGGCTGCAGGTCTTACTGTCCCTAAGATATAAAGGCCAGCCCACCATGGCTTCTCTGCTGGACCAGACAACCAGATGTCCTGAAGGATGGCCATTTCCTACACCCGTTGGAGTCAAGAAAATTCAATGCTCATACCACACCAGTGTCTTGGCTATTGCTCTTCCATGTCTGCCCAGTGTCAAGGCCTGCTCGGTTTCTCATTCTGCTCCCTCCCAGTGAGTAAGTGGGCAGCTGGAAAGAAGTTGAGAGGGGACACAACAAGCACCACTGATCAAAACTGACCATAAGGATATTCCATACTGTATGGCCTCACGCTGAGGAATAAAAACTTGGGACAGAGGAAGAAGGATGTGGAGGTTTTTAGTGTTCAAGGAATCTGCTGCTCGGAGAGTGGTAGAGCATCAGTCTGCTTGTGCGAGTTGGTGAAGGATGGGGTTTGTTTCACTTGGTGAGGTCTTTTTAGGCTCTTTTCTTCCCCTATTAAAGTATTATTATCTTGACCTGAAACTTTTCACACTTTATTTCTTCCTGTTCTCTGGCCTGTCGCACTGGGGAAGGGAAGGAAAGAGTGAGCAACTGAGTGGCTGCTAGGCTATTGGCCAGAGTCAACCCACCACAGCAGGGAAGTTCTTGATAGCTGGGAGTGAGTTCAGTGCACGGCTGCCAAGGTGCTCAGGGGCTGAAGCACTTTTCTGGGAGGAGAAACTGAGGGTGAGGGCCTGTTTTAGCCTGGAGAGTGGAAGGTCTCAAGAACTTCAGAGCGACCTGTCTGTCACCATGGGGAAGATTTCAGGAAGATGGAGCCAGTCTTGTCATGGTGGTGCTTGGCAGGAGGATAACAGACAATAGTAACTTGTGGAACTAAGGCAGGTTCAGGATAAAGATAAGGATAATATTTATCTCCATGAGGGCATCCAAGCATTGCAGCAGGTCTTCCAGAGGTGTTGTGCCATCTCTGTCCTTGGAAGCTATCCAGCTACCACTGAATCAAGCCTTGAGCAACCTGGTCTGACTCCACAGCTGGTTCTGATGTGAGCATGAAGACAGAGCATGGAGCTCCTCAAGTCCCGTGAAGGAGATGGGAAACCTAAATGATGCTGGGGTTCCTTCCCCTATTGGTCTTCTCTTAAGAACAGTAGGGAAAGTTCTCAGGCTCCCCGCGACCAAGTCAGAAGTTAGTCTATTCACACCAGCTGCAGCTTTCTTGTCCTGCTGCTCAGATGAAAGGCTGCTTGACAGGTAACCTCAAAACAGTCCTGATGATTTCCTTTGCTTCCCCTTTCATTCCCTTTTCACTCTTCCCACCTCTCCAGTCCTACTCTTTAACCATCATTTAGCCTTCTATGTTAAAAGAAAAGAAAAACACACAAGTCTTCTTTACCATTTCCCAACTGAGATGATTGCATTTGCTGAGTTTGAACCCTTCTTTCTCCAATGATTGCCATGGTGCTTTCTACCTTGATTAGAACTCCGTGAACACTGGCATTCTTTTCTTATCTGCTACTGCTTAATTACGGTCATATTAGAAGCACCGTGACTGAGCATGACCGGCAGTACATGTACTTTCAAAGCTGGACTGTTGTAAATTCTGTCCATGGGGACCCTGAGACACCTAAGGATATGGCCACATGGCTCCCTGGAGAGATGATAGAGCCAAGCTCTCTTCTGCAGCGGCCAATGATATGACAGAAGCAACAGCCACAAAGTGCCTCGTGGGAGATTTAGCTTGAGCCTTAGGAAAAAATGAATAGACTAGGAGGAGCATTGCTATGTTCTCTGCCTTTCGAGCTCTTCATGTTTCAGCTCTGCAATGTCACAGCCCGACTGGAGGCTGCACTAGAGGCCCCCAACAGTCTCTTCCCCACCAACACTTCCATGAATGCGCCTTTCTACATGCTCTAAAAGAAGGGATTAAGCTGGTGGTGGGGGCCTCTATGTCACAGGACTACTCAGAGTGGAACGGAGTTAAGGACATAAGGACATCTCAAATCCAGTGCTCAGCTCAAAGCAGGGCCAGCTCTGAGTTCAGACCAGCTTGCGCAGCAACTCTCAGCATCCACAGAGGGAGTTTCTACATGAACCAGGCATTTAAAACCCCATTACAGAAATGGAGATGATGCATTTGAGCAGCTCCCTGAACACAGCTATTGGTATGGCAGGCCTCCTGGGATTGCTGGGAACATTCACCTTCTACAAGCTTCCTGGGATCTCCCCACCATGGGATGCGTTAGGCTGATACCAGAAATGAAAACAAGGCTCTTCCTTGGGTGCTTGCAACTTAATTGCAAAAGGAGAACAAGGTGGAAGGGGCTTTTGTGGAAGATTTAAGGCATCAAAGAAAGGAACTGAAGATGAGAGTTTGGAACTAGCACAGCCTTTAGGTCACTTCACGTGTGATGGTTGTGCCCTCAACTTTCAATCATTGGCACCAGAAAGCTCACCTGTTCCTCTCCTCCCAAAAGCTGACCAAGTGGTGGGAAGAAAGGAAGCAGAAAGGCCTGAGGCCTCTGTGAATCATCTGGAATCTGGCACTTGGAGGGCCACAGTGTCATTTCCCTGTATATCTGATCAAGAATGAAGCCGGGAAGTGAGTCTGCAAGCCCAAGTCAAGGAAGTCCATGGACAGGCAAAGCTGTGTCTATGGCTGTGTTTGGAGGCCAGTACACATGTTGAGGCTGGTCAAGGCCATGAAGGCCTACGGATGTTCTGAGGGCCCTGACACTGCACGCATGGGATCCCACTTGCCAGTGCGCTCAGTAGGCCTACATCTCATTCCTTGATGTCCAGGGTCTGTGCTCTTCTGCTCTCTTCCACCTAGCTGGGGATCCGAGAGACCACAATTTCATGGTCACTATGGCCAAGGCTGATGCTGGTCTTCACACCCCTGACCAGCTCATCGTCTTTTGGCAGTACCACGTCCAGGTGAGCATCAGACTTTGTGGCCCATTTTGGAGCTGTGCTAAGAACTTTTCCACAAAGACCACAAGAAACCTCCTGGATTGTTTGCATCCTGCTGTCTCACTTGGCCAGTGAATACTGAGGAGACTGAGGAATCCCCCATCAGAGCCAGTAGCTGGGATTCACAGATTTCCTCAGGTTATTTAAATATGACATTGCTAACTCCTCACCCTGGATCCGACTGGGATGCAGTTAGTTCTCTTCACAGCAGACCATACGGTGATCAGCTTTGGATTTGTAACTAAAGCAGCACTGATAACACACCCATGCTTCAGACACTGCTGAGCAGTCGCTGCAGAGCATGAAAGCTTCCTCTTCCTCACACTCTGCCCGCCCAGCAAGTAGGCTGGAGGTACACGAGAAGTTGGCAGGGGTACCGCTGGGACAGCTGACCCCAAAAGACCAAAGGGATATTCCATTCCACATGATGTCATGCTTAGCCAAAAAACCTCATGGAAAGACGGAGGAAGGGGGAACATTTATGATCATGGTGTTTGTCATCCCGAGTCCCTGACACACGTGATGAAGCCCTGCTTTCCTGGCAATGGCTAAACCACTGCCTACCCATGGCAGTGAGGGAATGAATTCCTCATTTTCCTTTGCTGGCACGCTCAGATTTTGCTTCTCCTTTTCAACTTTTTTTACTTTTGTGCTTCTTATTTTCTTCCCTGTCCTGCTGGGGATGCAGAGGGAGAGTGGGCAAGTGAATTTGTGGGTGCTCTGTTTCTGGGTTGGGTCAAAGCATACAGAACTCCTACCACAGTCGTCTTCTTTCTAGCCTCTCCTTGGACCCACACAGCAGCTCCCACCTAACCTGTTGCCTGTCCCATGGAGGAGCTGCATGTATCTGAACTGCCCTGAAATCACCCAGCGCATCCCTGGCTCCTCATTTCCCCTGACGGTCTCTCCTAAGGATGTTGTATCTCCATCCACCACAAGAGCCATGGGAGCTGTCCTTCCCCATCTCAGCTCTTGTTCCACTGAGGTCACACCTCTGTGATGGCTCTTCTTACACCCCAGGCTGTGGGCTTTGGTGTGCATCTGGGCTGCAGCTTTGCAGCTGTGGCACCAGGGCCAAAGGTAGATTTTCACATGGAAACCTGGTACCCAGAGATGTGACCCCTTGTGTGAAAGGTTTTGTTCCACAGCAGAGGCACACTGGGTTGGATGGCAGGTGGCAACACAATGAAGAACGAGGTTCCCACAACAAGAGCAAAAGCTAATGTCCCCAAGGCCAGAGAGAAACAGGCCTGGGCTGGGCAGCCCTGGCAGGAGCGGGCTTTGTTGTCCCAGGTGACTCTGCAGCACTGTGGGACCTGTGAGAGAGATGGAGCTGATCTCCATGGATCAGCTGCCACTGAGGCAGTCCCTGGGGGAGGACAGCCTGTGACCCAGCCACACTGTCCACATCATGCTGGGGGCTGAGTGGTGAGATAGCAGCTCAGAGAAGGACCTTTGGATCCAGGAGAACACCAACCTGAGCAGGAGTCACCAGTGCACCCTTCTGGCAGAGGCCAATACCCTCCTGTGCTGCATTAGAAAAAACATTGCAAACAGATGGAGTGGAGTGACCCTTCCCCTCTAGTCAGCACTGGTGAGGACATCTCTGGAGTGATGTGTCCAGTGCTAGGCTTCTTAGTTCAATAAAGTTGTTGACTTAAAAAAGCAAGTCCAGCAAAAAGCCACAAAGGTGCATTAAGGGACAGCAGCATCTTTCATAGAGGGAAAGGCTGAGAGAACTGGGACCGCTGATTCTGGAGCAAAAATTGCTCTGGGGGATCTTACTAGTGTGCATAAACACCTGATGGGAAGGAATGAAGACAAGGGAGCCAAACTCTTCTCGGTAGTTCCCTCTGAGAAGACAAGGGGTGATGGACACAGAAAAAAACACATGACATTCCATCTGAACTCCAGAAAACACTTTATCACTGTGAGGGTGACCAAAGACTGGAAGAGGTTTCTCAGAGAGGTTGCGGAGCCTCCAGCCATGGAGGTACACCAAACCCACCTAGACAAGATGCTGAGAAACCTGCTTTAGCTTACCTTGCCTGAGCTGGGGAGTTGAACTCCAGAGGTCCCTTCCAACCACAACGTGTCTGCAATTTTGTGAGTTTAAATGAGAAAAGTAAGATTGGAAGAAATGCACAACACATAGCCTTGACCTGAAATCCAGTGGGATCCTGTGCAGAGGACCCGTGCTTCAGAATGGAAAAAATGTGAGGAAGAAAAAGTGGCAGAGATGCTCTGTACTGACAGTAACCCCCCATTCACCATCCTGCCTGCACCTCTCTCAGTCACCGTGGGTTGAAGCATTGGGAACGGTGGAGTAAATTGAGCTGGCGAAAAAAGACTGGGGATGGGACATTGTTTGTAGTGTTGTTGGGGTTAAAATATGACACATAATTTCTCACCATCCAAATCTATTTTAACTGGCAATAAATGAAATTGCCCTTCCCCAGGTTAACTCTTCATTGCCAGTGACAGTAAGTGATGACTCACCTCTCTGTCTCTATCTTGACCCATGAGCTATTCCATGTTATTTTCTCCCTTTTATCCTTTTGATTTGGGAGTGTGAGTGAGCAGCTGGGTGGGTGTCTGGCTGCTGGCCAAGGCTAACCCGCTACAGGAGCACCATGTCAGGACTGCTGCATCCAGTCTGGGGATACACAGCACAAGAAAGACTCTGACAGACAGGAGTAAGTCCTGCAAAGGCCAGAAAGATGGTTGGGTCCTGCAGCACATTAGGGATAAGGAAAGGCTGAGAAAGCTATGTTTTTCTGAGAAATCCCTCAGAGTCAAACACTGCAGCAAGGACCCAGGCCTCTCAGTGGGATCTCAAACAATGGACATTTTCAATATCTCTCAAGACAGGGCCATAAGCACCTGATGCACCATCTGATCAGAGCTATCTGAGAAGAGACTTGGCTCAGAGACCAACCGTGGCAAGGGCTACAAGACTTGCTGTGGAATGAGTGCAGGAGGAAAGTGGTTTCTTTTTTATTAATAGTTGCTCTGGAGTTGGGTATCAAAAAGCTCTGGAGAAGGACTGGTGTGACCATGCAGCAAAGGTCCCATCTCAGGACTGGGGTGTGTGACCAGAGATGGGAAGTGCCAGTGTTGGGGATGATCAGGAAAAATTGTGCTGTGACAGCTTCCCTGGGTTGTCCAGGGAACATGGCACAGATCAGGCCTCTCTCTTCTGCACCCTTCATGCCTTTGACAAAATCCCCTTTTATTAGAGAGGTTTGAACAGGGAGGCCACCTGTACCTACATGCCACACCAATGTGTAAAGACCTTTGGGTCAGACAGACTTCATTCATGCCTCTGGAGAAGTGGGGAGGATGCAGACATTCCTGGGGAAATAGAATTGTCACAGATAAAATACCCAAAGAACAGGAGGTCTCCTAGATACACTGGAAATCACTTGTGAAGAGACATGGGGAGCTTATTGCTTCTGAAAGAATCCTGATTGAATGAGCTTCTTCAGGGCGTCTTTGAGCTCCTGGTTACTTAGGCTGTAGATGAGGGGGTTCACTGCTGGAGGAACCACTGAGTAGAAGAATGAAACCACTAGGTCCAGGGATGGGGAAGAGATGGAGGGAGGCTTCAGGTAGGCAAACACTGCAGTGCTGATAAACAGAGAGACCACAGCCAGGTGAGGGAGGCACGTGGAAAAGGCTTTGTGCCGTCCCTGCTCAGAGGGGATCTGCAGCACGGCCCTGAAGATCTGCACATAGGACAGCACAATGAGAACAAAACACCCAAAACCTATAGAAACACTAACCCCAAAAAGGCCACCTTCCCTGAGATAGGAGTCTGAGCAGGAGAGCTTGAGGATCTGGGGGATTTCACAGAAGAAGTGGCCCAAAGCATTGCCCTTGCAGATTGGTATGGAAAATGTATTGGCAGTGTGCAGGAGAGCACTGAGCAAAGCACTGCCCCAGGCAGCTGCTGCCATGTGGACACAAGCTCTGCTGCCCAGGAGGGTCCCATAGTGCAGGGGTCTGCAGATGGCAACATAGCGGTCGTAGGCCATGATGGTGAGGAGAGAATACTCTGCTGTCATCAAGAAGAGAAAGAAAAAGACCTGGGCAGCACATCCTGCATAGCAGATGGCCCTGGTATCCCAGAGGGAATTGACCATGGATTTGGGGAGAGTGGTGGAGATGGAGCCCAAGTCTATGAGGGAGAGGTTGAGGAGGAAGAAGTACATGGGGGTGTGGAGGTGGTGGTTGCAGCCAATGGCGGTGATGATGAGACCATTGCTGAGGAGGGCAGCCAGGTAGATGGCCAGGAAGAGCCAGAAGTGCAAGAGCTGCAGCTGCCGTGTGTCTTCGAATGCCAGGAGGAGGAAGTAGGTGATGAAGCTGCTGTTGGACTCTTGCTGTCTCTGTGGATGGGATCCTGTTCTTAGAGGAAGAACTGTGAAGAGTTAGAGAACACTTTTCAGAGGAAAAGCAAAGCCTTTACCCTCACCGTGTAAACACTCCCCAGCTTTCTCCATTCATTTTCTAGGAGACCTTCCTTCAGGCCCCTGGCTCGGGCTCTGGTTTGTGCTGGCTGCACGTGCTATGAGGAGCAGGACCTCTGCCCACTGGCTGCTGGGGAGTGTGCCCTGCTCTGCAACAACGGGTTCATGGGCACCTTGGGTGCAGTGGTCAGTCCTACTGATCATCAGATGAAACCACTCTTCATGCACCAGGGCTTGAAACAAATCAACTCCCAGTGCTAAGGAATGGGGATATCAGAAGGCAGTTGGAGAGGTTTGGGGTTTTTAAAGCTCTCCCATCTTACCTGGAGAGTTGTCTTGGGTTTCACAAACCCTCAGCATTTGTGCTTGCACAGCGAGAAGTGACAAAGTCTTGGAAGGCATGTGAAAATTTTTGTGGTTCTCAGTGCACAGAGGGCAGCTGTTCTGTCCCTCTGACTTCTTCTGAGATGCCCTGAGCTTGATCTGAATGAGATAGAGGGTGATGGCTGCCCTTCGTCACACTGGAAAACAACCAGATGTTACTGAAAATAGAAGGATTCAGTGCAGACCGCTGAATGTCTTGTCCTTTCTCAAAGTCTCAGCACCTCACTTCTAGCCAAGGACACGCATGGCTCATTTCATCAACCCAACAGCATTTCCTCCCTTGCAGCATCTCTAAGCTTCTCCATGGGGCTTTCAGATTAAAAATAAATGGGTGTGAGGGGACAAGCTGGTGTCCTGGAGGGCAACTCACAGCTTGGAAGGACACTTCAAGAAGAGAGCCAAGTGTCCGAAGGCTAGTCTGATTAAGGGAAAACCAGCCCCACAGACTGCAATGCCCACAGCCCCACAGGGGAGATGAAAGCTGGGACACTTGTTCCCATGGACACACCTGCAGGAAAGGACCCACAAGTTCAGTCTGTGACCATACAGCTGAAACTCCACCTCCCCAGAGAGCCTGACAGCAAGAATGAAGGAACAATAGCAAGAACACAGACAAGTGAAGAAACAAGAAAAGATCCAGGGAGGGTCTGGCTGAGAGAAGCCAGGGCAGAGGCAGCCGGGACCTCAGCACAGCGTCACCCTTCCCCAGCTGTGCACGCTGCCTCCCAGACACCAACATTGCCGGGCAGTTGAGCTCTGAGCCCCTGTGATCTGCAGCAGAGAAATGGAGACGTGGCTGGAGAGCTGCCCCCTGGCTCTGCTGGAGCTCTGCTGCAGAGGAGGTGGTTCATGGCTTGGAGCCCACAGCCCTGAGGGCAGAGGCTTTGCTGGGTGGGAGAGGAGGCAAGGGGGCTTGCTCAGAGGAAGGGGTCTGCAATATGTGGAATTGGTCACAATTTTCTGATTTCTCCCTCCCATCACATTTCTGGTTTTCCTTTCTACTCCTTCCCTGATCACACGATCGCTTCCTGTACATTTTCCTCCTGCAAGATGTTTCCATTCCCATGTCTTTCCCTGTCAGCACTCAGACCCCATCCCAACCCCTGTGCACTCACCCTGGCCCTACAGAAACCTGCCAGTTTGCAGGGCGCTGCCTGGGTGCGTGTTCCTGTTTGCAGGATGGAAAAAGCACAGGTCAGACTCAGCCTGATGGGTCCAGCAAAGGTGATGCTACTTCTGTCCATAAGCAGAGGAGTGGCTGAAAGCACATTAGGAAACTCCTGGAAGATAGACTGACCACTCCAAGCTGCAGTTCTGGGGTCTCAGTTGTCAAAATTAAGAACTCCTTCATCATTTATCCTTTCCCATGCACCAAGTGAAGGAAATTGAAAAGCAAAGAGCCAGGAAAATCCTTATCTTTATAGCAAACCTCGTCCTGATCTTCTCTTTGAAACCCCCTGTTGGAAATACTCTGAGAGTGAGCTGAAGCTCTGAGCAGCCCTGATGCACACAGCACCCTCTCACCAGCAGCAGGACCCCACCTTGCTGGGGGTCACTCCTTCCACCCAGAGCTTCTCCCTGAAGAACCACAGGACCTCCCTGGGCAGGCTGAGCACTGACCCTGGCAGGCGGCAGAGTCCCGGCCCCAGCACACAGCCCCAGGATGCTGCAGCAGGCAATCCCTGCTCTGCAGCACGTCCTCCTCCCCTACACCAGAGTATCTCTGAGAGTTGTACTTACAGATCCCGCAGGCTGTGCGATGGGCCAGCTCGAGGAGATCCCCCCAGGATCTGCAGATACAATGTCCTGCAGCCACAGACTGACTGGCTGGGAAGGTTCCTCCCAAGAGTGAGCTCTCAGCGTCCTCCAACGCCAGACAGATGTTAACCTCTGTCTGCCTCACTCCTCTGCCCTTGCTGCCTGCAGGCAGTGCCTTCAGCCCTGCTTGGCTTTGCAGAGGAGCTGCTCCTGGGCACAGCTGTCTCTCTGCAGTGCTTCTTGGTTGTCATGAGCTCCATGCTTCCCAGGAGCCCAGCTCAGCTCAGCAGCAGAGGACCAGCCCAAGGCATCACTTTCTCTAGCCACTTGCGACTCCCTCGAGGTGTCTTTTGGTCTCCAGCACAACTTGCTCTGAAACAGGATGAAGCAATCACTGAAGTTGCCTCCCTCAGCTGGGGAGAGACAATTAGTTTCAGCAGTGACATTTCTCCTGTCATCAAAAGAGTTAGCTCCAAGAATCAGTTTGTCTTTTCCCATCATTAGGCAGCACAGCAAGACCAGGACAGGCATATCTTTATAAAATTAAGAGGCACCAAGTTGAACTGTTGCTACATCGGGAACTGTTAAAGAAGAAAGGGATAGGGTGTGGAAACACTTCTGAGTTTAGTAAGAGGAAGTGTAGTTAGATCTGAGATACTCTGTGTCCTCTTTGCCTCTGTTAACACCAGCAAGGTCTCCCAGGCCTCGGAGCTTTAAGGCAGGACTCTGGAGAAGAATAGCCAGCAGTAGATGAGGATCAAGTCAGGGGTTACTTAGCAAATTACCCCCTTATCAGTTCATTGAATTGGATAGTCTGCAGCCAAGGGTGCTGGTCAGCAAGGTCAGCTCATGTGGACGACTGAGCACAGCCACCCCCAGCAGTGGGCATTCCCCATCTCCTGGGCTGAGGCATGCACACCAGATGGAAATGTCCGTATCATCCTTGATGGGCACAGGAGGGAACTTCCTTCCTGCTGTGTTGTCAGAACAATCCTCTTCCTCCTCCTCTACCTGAAGGCATCATCTACTTGTTTACCATTTCTAGGCTCAGACATGGTTGTAAGGATTTGCTAAGGCCAGCAGCCAGCCAGCCTCTGCCACTCTCTGGAGAGGGAAACCAGCAGCGGCCACGCCTCCTGGGGACACAAAGAGTGACTTTTCCAAGATCACCTTTCATCTGAACCCCTTCAGAAATGTACTTTTAGATTGGATATCACGCCTTGTATTGCAAATTCTGATCCCATTGGCATTGCCCAGAGGGGCTGTCACAGATGCAGATTGCTCCCCTGCAGATATTTATACTTCGGCAGGTTAATGCTTTTCTTGTTGGTGTTGTTCTTGTACATATTGCCACTCTTAGGGAAATCACACAAATACTTGAAGGGTAACTGGAGGATTACCACCCTAGTGGCCCTCCAGTGAATCGGTTCCTCTTTGCCATTGTCTCACTGTCATTGTGCAAGATGTGGTGTGAAAGGTACTGAGCAGAGGGTGGTAATCACTGCTTTTGGCTGGGCTCCTGCTCATACTGCCCAGGATGCTGTTGGCTGCCATTGCTGCTGGCTCCTGTTTTGCCTAAGGAAAATCAAGGACCATGAGGACCATTTCCACAGAGCTGCTGTCCAGCCACACAGCTCCTGGCCTTTGTCACCGCAGTGTGCAACTCCTTTGATCAGTCCTTGGGTCTCTGCAGAAGATGTATGCAAGAGTTGCTTTCTGTTTTTTCCAGTCACGATGAACTTCCAAAATGTATCAGAGTAGCGCTGCTATGACATCGGCCTGGTCTCTCAACATCCTTGGATGCATCTCCTCTGGTCCAATGAGCTGATAAGGTTTGACCTTATCTAAAGTATCCCTGATCTGATCTTCATCCACTGCTGGGTCTCGCCTAGTGTTCGTCCTCTTAGACACCTGGAACTGGGAGACCTTGCTTGTGGAGTCAGAGGCAAAGAAGACAGAAAGAATCTCAGACCTATCAACATCTGCTCTTCCTGAATTCAGAAGTGGCCACACACAATCTTTGTTTCTTCTTTAACTCTTTCTGGAGAAGTAACAGCTCATCGTTATGGCCTTGAACTCCCATGCAAGTGTCAACTCTGGCAGAGCTCTGTTTTTTCTAAAACCAAGCACATTTCTGAATTCCTCCTTTGTTTCAGTCCTTATTATCAGCTCTCGTATGCTTCCTTTTTTCTGTGGAGCTTTCCCATAAGTCTTCTGTTTCCCCAAGATTCTCTCCTGATAGCTCTGCTTATTGTCCTGACTACTGACATGCACAGTCTCCTGCTTCAAAGACATTGTCCTGGAAGACCAGCTGTGCTGAGCTCTGCTGCCCTTCTATGCTGGTCACATGGGGTCCCCCAACAGAAGTCACAAGACTACGCCAAAATCTGATACTTTGAAGCACAGCATCTGCATTCTTCTGCTCTCATTCTCCTTGGGAGATTAGACTCCACTATTTCACGGTCATGACAGTCAAGGTTGATACTGGTTTTTTTCACCCTTGAAGCAGCTTTTCCTTCTTTTTGAGTAACAGATGAATATGAACATCACCAATATTGATCAGCCTGACAGGTGAGCTACAAAGATTGGTGTCCCAAGCTGTGTTTGAACAAGACCCCCCAGAAACCTCTAGGACAATTTGCATGCTGTTGTGGTTCCCTTCCAGTAAATGCCAAGGCAATTAAAGTCAGCAAAGGGACATTAACTCGTTCTTTATCACCACCAGAGTGTCACCCTTACCAGTCTCTCCTCTAACCCTCAACCACAAGTGCTCACCCAGCCTGTTCATCCCATAGAGGAGCTCCACACATCTAAGAATCTCCTTCACACATGGGACACCTCCTTCCTGATCTTTCTGACCTGTCTCTCCTGATCAACCTGTAGCCACCCATCACAGTCCCCAGTCATGTCAGCTGTCTCAACATGCTTCAGCTATTCTTCCCTCCAAGTGGGATGAAGAGATGGCCTGCAGGTCTCCAGCTCCTCCTCTCTGTGCCCCAGGCTGAGGCCATTGGTTCATGGCTGGGCTCCAGCACCTCAGCTGTGGCATGTCTGGGTGGAGAGCAGACTTACAGAAAGAAACCTGCTACCAAGGGCCCAAGGACTTGTGTGTGCAAAGGCTTTGCTTCAGAGCAGAGACATGCTGGAGGGGATGGCAGCTGGAAATGTAAAGGAGAAAGGAGGTGTCCACAAAGAGAGCAAACCCTGCTTTTGGCAAGGCCAGGAGAGGGGTATGCTCTCTGCTGTGGCTCTGCAGCCTTGAGGGACTGTGGTGGAGGTAAAGCTGATCTCAGGAAGGAAGAAGTGATGTTGAAAATGTCCTTGGGTGTGGACATCCTGCAATCCAGGCACACTGTGAAAATCACAGAATCATTGGTTGGAAAAGACCTCTAAGATCATCAAGTCCAACCATCAACCCAACAGCACCATGCCTGCTAAACCATGTCCCAGACTGCAATATCTACATGTTTTCTTGAACATGTCCAGGGATGGTGACTCAATCACCTCTCTGTGCAGCCTATTCCAATGTCTGACCACTCTTTCAGTGAAGAAATTATTCCTAATATCTAATATAAACCTTCCCTGATGCAACTTGATGCCATTGCCTCTCATCCTATCGCTTGTTACTTGGGAAAAGAGACCAGCATCTGCCTCAATACAACCTCCGTTCAGGCAGTTGTAGAGAACAATAAGTTCTCCCCTCAGCCTCCTCCAGACTAAACAGCCCCAGTTCTCTCAGTCGCTCCTCATCAGACTTGTTCTCTAGACCCTTCACCAGCCTCATTGCTCTTCTCTGCACACACTCTGGCAACTCAATGTCCTGCTTGCAGTGAGGGGCCCAAAACTGAACACAGTACTCGAGGTGTGGCCTCACCAGTGCTGAGTACAGGGCACGATCCTCTCCCTGCTCCTGCTGGCCACACTATTCCTGATCCAACCAGGATGCCGTTGGCCCTCTTGGCCACCTGAGCACACTGCTGGCTCATGTTCAGCCAGCTGTCGACCAAGACCCCAAGGTCCTTTTTTTCTGGGCAGCTTTCCAGCCACTCCTCCCCAAGCCTGTAGTGTTGCATGGGGTTGTTGTGACCCAAGTGCAGGACTCGGTACTTGGTCTTGCTGAACCTCATACAGCTGGCCTCGGCCCATTGATCCAGTCTGTCCACATCCCTCTGCAGAGCCTTCATAGTCTGAAGCAGATCAACACTCCCACCCAGCTTGGTGTCATCTGGAAACTTGCTGAGGGAGCACTCAGTCGCCTCATTCAGCTCATTGATAAAGATTTTAAACAAGACCGGACCCGAAAATGAGCCCTGGGAGACATCACTTGTGACTGACCACCAGCTGGATTTGGCACCATTCACCACCACTCTCTGCGCTCGGCTGTTCAGCCAGTTCTTTATCCAGCAAAGAGTACACCCATCAAAACCATGGGCAGCTGTTTTCTCCAGGAGGATGCTGTGGGGAACAGTGTCAAAAGCCTTACTAAAGTCCAGGTAGACGACAGCCACCGCCTTTCCCTCATCCACTGGGTGGGTCGCCTGGTCATAGAAGGAGATCAGGTTGGGGCCTGATCCCCTGGTTGTCACTCACATGCTCGGTGAGAGCACTCGGGATGAATGACTCCATGATCTTCACTAGCACCGAGGTCAGGCTGACAAGCCTATAGTTCCCAGGATCCTCCTTCTGGCCCTTCTTGTAAATGGGTGTTACAATGACAATCCTCCCGTCACCTGGGACCTCCCCTGTTTGCCAGGACATCATCAAGAGCCCGATCCATGATTGTACCATCGAGGGGATGGTTAAACAATGGGTGAGAGAAGATCCAGCAGAGTTTGAGAGGGAATGTCCTCAAGAGCAGACCCTGCTGTGATGTTCTTGATGGTCATGCACTGCCCTGTGTCCACTGGGTAGAGAAGGGACAGAAGTGTGTCACTGCAGTTGTGGTGTTCAGTCACTGGTCATCAGGCACCAAATCTGTGTGAGATGCCCTGGGTGGTGCCTGTCACACAACGAGTCTGAATGGAGATGGGGTTCCTGTGTAGGACCTGTGCTGTCCATGACAGGTGCATGCTGTTATCCTAGAGAGCTCTGGCATTTCAGATAGCACTGCAGGCCTGGATTTGTAAATGAAATGAAGATTCAGCTGCCCTGAATGAGGTTAGGCAATGAAAGGATGCACCTTAGACAAATGCAATTATACTTTTAAGACCATGTAGAAAATACAGCTCATAGAGAACACTTATCTCTCCCTGTACCACAGGACTCCATTTCATCATCTGATTACATCCTTAGGCAGCCTTGGACATAAGGAATAGTTACAGGTTCAGTTGTCTTAAATGTGGGCACCTTCTGTCATCTTTGCTGGCCAAAGGCCTATCCCACCAGCCTCCAGGAAGTTGCCCTCAGATGCTGCCCTGTCTCTATGAACTGCTCCATTAGAGCTTGCAGTTACCAGAATGCATCTTGATCACCTCTGGAACCAAACGTGTCACTAGGTGACTGTGTCTGAACATCTTCCTCCTGCCCTCCACCTCAAATAATTAGCAAGGGAACTGAGAAAAGGAGCTGCCATGCAGGTGCCTGTTTTGGTGCCCATCTGAACTGAGGCAAGAGGAATCCCACCTCCTGTGGGTTTTGTAGTGAGCATGAGAGAGACCTGAGTCCTTTTGTGGCCCCAGGACTTCAAACCCAGGATGAGATGCCTTGAATTATGAGGTTGAATCCATTCCCTCATTAGGCTTAAAGGAGATCCCTCCCTGTCACTTTCTGGTTTTCCTGTTCAATGATGGGGAAAGGAAAGATGACTTCTGTTTCTAACTTTCTCTAAGAGTTGAAATGACATTGCAGGAACGAAGTGTCTCTCCCCAGCTGAGGGAGGGAACACCAGTGATTGCTTCAGCCTGTTTCAATGCAAGTTGTCCTGGAGACCAAGAGACACCTCAAGGGAGCGAGCCCAGAGTGGTTAAAGAAAGTGCTGCCTTGTGCTGGTGCTCTGCTGCTGAGCTGGGCTGGGCTCCTGGGATGGAGGGAGCTCAAGGCAAGTGGGCAGCACTGCAGAGAGACAGCTGTGCCCAGGAGCAGCTCCTCTGCAAAGCCCAGCAGGGCTGAGGGCACTGCCTGCAGGCAGCGAGGGGAGAGGAGCGAGGCTGAGAGAGGTTAAAGGCAGCGTGGGCTGAGAGGATGCTGAGAGCTCACTGCGGGCAGGAATCTTTTCAGCCTTTGACATGGTAAGTCTCTGCATGAAGGGCAATGTGTGGGCACTTTGTGGAAAGATCTCCTCAAGCTGGCACACCCCACGTCCTACGGGATGGACCATGAGGAGTATCACAATTTACCGCATGTAGAAGATGAGGATGTGCTGCAAAGCAGGGACTGCCTGCTGCACCCTCAGAGGGACAGGCCATGACAGCTGCCTTCTCCCAGGGATGGCTGCAGGGTTGGGAAGGTGGATGTGCAGCCTGGACTGCCCCAAGCTGTCCTTCCGAGAAGGGTGTCTGCACCAACATGGGGCTGTGTGCTGGGGCAGGAACTCTGCTGCCTACCAGGGCCAGCACTCACCCTGCCCGGGGAGCTCCTCATGCGGTTTTGAGGAGAAGCTCTGGGTGGAATGATTGACCCCAGCAGGACAGGGTAGGATCCTTCTGCTGTTGAGAAAGAGCTGCATGGGTCAGGGCTGCTCACAGATCCAGATTAGCCCAGGATATTGAACAGGGGATAAGCGAAGAGGAAAGTCAAAGCAAGGATGACAATCCAGCTCTACAGCTACATGCCTAGTTCCCTCTGAGGATCTCAGGGACAGAGAGCAACTACCTGGCTATGTTTGAGTCTGGGATGTGTGCAGCTGGAGAAGTGTAGCAGTGTCCTGAGTGCCCGGCTGCCTCTGCCTCTTTCATGCAGAACCTCACTGTGTTTCTCCTTCTTGCTCTACTTGTCTGTGTTACTGAAGTTGTTCCCTTGCTCTCTCAGTCAGGCTCTCTGGGGATGGGAGTTTCAGCTGCAGAGTCAAGCTCTGATCTTGTGGGTCCTCCCATGCAGGTGAATGAGGTGTGTCAGCTGTGTCTAAGCTGTGGGGCTGTGGGCAGTGAAGTCTGTGAGCCCAGAGAACAAGTAATTTTTCCCAAAATCTGAAACCACCATTAGGACACATGGCTATCTTCCTGATGTGTCATTTCAAGATCTGAGCTGTCCTCAAGAGTGTAAATCTTTAACATAACACAACTGCGTTATCTGAAAACCCCAACGGAGAAGCGCAGAGATGCTATGCCTGACCGAGGAAATGCTCTTGGGTTGGTGAACTGAGCTGCAGGTGTCCTTGATTAGAAGTGATGTGCTGAGACCACAGGAAAGGGTGACATGTTAGATGGTCTGCTGTGGATTCCTCTGCTCTCAGCAGTGTCTGGTGGCTTTTCAGGATAACACGGGAGTGCGATCACTCTTGATCCTAGAACGGTGCAAGCCCATGGCAGCTGGGCAGCCCTGTTCTCCCTGAGCACAACAGAAATGCTGAGGATTTCTGAGATCCAAGAACATTCCCCAGGTGAGATGAGGGGAGCTGTCAAAAAACCCCAAACCTTTCAAACTGCCTTCTGCTATCCCAGTTCTTTAGGACAGGGAGTGCAGGTGCTGGCCAGCCCTTTTGAAGTTAGGAGCAGTTTCATCTGACAAAAACCCAGACAGGTCCCCTCCTATGCCACGCTCATGAACCTACATCTGCAGAGCAAGGCTGACTCCTTAACAGCCCGTGGGAAGAGGTCTTTCTCCTCACAGCACATTCAGCAAGCACCAATCAAAGCTTCAGTCACAGAGATGAAGAAAAATCTGACAGAAAGAGAAAAGAAGGGGTGTGTAGCAGGGGAAGGGTCTAAAAGAAGAGGCTCAGAGAACAATCTCCTGAACTGTCACTGTCTTTTCCTCTTTGGATTGAGTTTCTATTGCCAGAGGGACCAAATGTCCAATGGCAGCTCTGTCACTGAGTTCACACTCCTGGCATTTGCAGACACACGGGAGCTGCAGCTCTTGCACTTCTGGCTCTTCCTGGCCATCTACCTGGCTGCCCTCCTCAGCAACGGCCTCATCATCACTGCCATAGCCTTTGACCACCACCTCCACACCCCCATGTACTTCTTCCTCCTCAACCTCTCCCTCATCGACCTGGGCTCCATCTCCACCACTGTCCCTAAATCCATGGCCAATTTCCTCTGGGACACCAGGACCATCTCCTATGCAGGATGTGCTGCCCAAATCTTTCAGTTTATCTTCTTGGTTGGAGCGGAGTATTGTCTTCTCACCATCATGGCCTACGACCACTACATTGTCATCTGCAAACCCCTGCACTATGGGACCCTCCTGGGCAGCAGAACTTGTGTCCACATGAGAGCAGCTGCCTGGGGCAGTGCTTTTATCAATGCTCTCCTGCACACTGCCAATACTTTTTCCATACCTCTTTGCCAAGGCAATGCTGTGGAGCAGTTCTTCTGTGAAATCCCCCAGATCCTCAAGCTCTCCTGCTCACACTCCTACCTCAGGGAAATTGGGCTTCTTGGGGTTAGTGTTTCTTTAGTATTTGGGTGTTTTGTTCTCATTGTGCTGTCCTATGTGCAGATCTTCAGGGCCGTGCTGAGGATCCCCTCTGAGCAGGGACGGCACAAAGCCTTTTCCACGTGCCTCCCTCACCTGGCTGTGGTCTCCCTGTTTATCAGCACTGGCATATTTTCCTACCTGAAGCCCCCCTCTATCTCCTCCCCATCCCTGGACCTGCTGGTGTCTTTCCTCTACTCAGTGGTTCCTCCAGCGGTGAACCCCCTTTTCTACAGCATGAGGAACCAGGAGCTCAACGGCGCCCTGAAGAACCTCATTCTGTCAGTGTTCTTTTAGCAGCAATAAGCTGCCCCATGTCTCTTCACAAAAGATTTTTGATGTGTCTGGGGAACCTCCTCTGCTTTGTGCATTTTTCCTGTGATAATTCTCTTTCTCCAGCAATGTCTGCATCCATTCCACTGCTGCAGAGACATGAACACAGTCTGTCTGACCTAGAGGCACATGTGTCTGTCACAATGGTACAGCTGTCATCCACTGTAAAATCTCTCTAATAAAAGGGGATTTTCATTGTGCCAGTGTCTGGAGGTTGGGCTCTTCTTCCATGACTGAGATCAGGAACAGCCTGAAGAAATTGCCCTCACAAGGTTGTGCTGCTTTGCTGGGTTTTTGTACGGGCTGTGGGGTGGAGGACATGGGATGCTGTGATAGGGAGTGGAACTGGAGTGAGCTTTCACTGGTGACCTGACCACAGGTTTATCAATAGTCTTTTCTGCATGGCCACTTCCCTCCTTCTGCTGGGCTCAGTGCCTGCACAGAGGGAATAGGCAGCCCTGCTCGACTTCTCTCCTTGTCTAGACCCTGGCAAACTGCGGAACAGGGATGTCTGTAAAGCCCCACAAGGCATGCGGATAGGACTGGGTAGGTTCCAGGACCTGGAGGGGGGGTATCTCAAGTAGAAGGCGCACAAGGGGGACAGGTCACAAGGAGGTGTCTTGGCAATCACCCACGATAAACTTTCCTCACAGCGAATACACCCTTTACCATGCTGAGCTCGAGCAGTGGGTCCATGGGGCCATGTGTGGGACAGTGGGGCTGGGCTGGGACTGGCCAGGCATTGACAGGGGTCACAAAGCAACGGCCATGGGGTAACCACCTAAAATTGGTGGCTGCAAGAACAGTTACGAGCAAGGAGAAGAGATTCATATTTCAGATCCCCAATGCAGGAATGGTATTGGCGAGCTGGAGAGGGTTTAGCAAAGGGCCCTTGGGACAGCCAGGGACTGGACCACTTGGCCTGTGAGGAGAGGCTGAGGGAGCTGGGCTTGTCCAGCCCAGAGAGGAGAAGGCTGAGGGGGACCTTATCCCAGCCTGCCAGTACCTATGAGGAGGACACGGAGAATACAGGGCCTGTATCTTCTGCATGGTGCATGGTGGGAGGACAAAAGACAGTATGGGGAAGGTGAAAGAGGAGACGTTCAGGCAGGACAGAGGACAATATTATTCCCCAGGGGCTCAGCCAAGTTCTGGAACAGGCCACCCTGAGAAGTTGGGCAGTCTCTGTCCTTGGGGGTTTTTGAAACTCAGACTGAACCAAGCCTTGAACTACGTGGTCTGACCCTGTTTCTGACAGGTTGCACTGCAGACTTCCTGAGGTGCCTTCAACGTCAGTTCTCTTACCATCCTACGATGTCTGGCCCTTTTTCTACCTGGAGCAGAGCAGATGTTTGTTGCGTATATATCCCCCTGTGCTGTAAGTGACCATCTAAACCAACATCTAAGGCACCTCAGCATGACTCGCTTTGGGCAAAGACTGAGGATGCCTCTGCAGGGAAATTTTTAGGCCATGAGGCTCTGTTCAAGACACCAGAAGGTCTTGTTTTAATGTCTGTAGGCCTGACAGATGTCAGTTAATAACAATGAAAATTCATTCAAGAAGGACAGAAGACAAAGAGCAAAAGCAAAGAGATGTATCAACACACTTACGGAATATTCCGTTGTTCATTTCAGGTAAGCTGTCCCATCTATGTCACCTCCCAACCACTGGCCCACCCTGAGCTAACCAGCTTTGGGGTGGTTGGAGAGACAGCCTTCACGCGGTGTGAGCACTGCTCAGTAATAGCCAAAAGACTGGTGCGTGATCAACGGCGTTCTTAGCCACAAGTCCAAGCACAGCAGCATGTGGGCTGCTGTGGGGAAACTGAACTCTGTCCCAGCCAGACCCAGAACAGTGGTGTTCAGGAGTCTCTTCCAGTCTGTGATATTCTATGACGCAATGAATTTTTTCTTTGGAAAACTCTCAGAAGACAGAACAGAAAGCAGAAGAATAAAAAGCAGGGAGGCAGAAGCAAATATAAAAAATGAACAAGTCTAAATAGAGCAGTTCCTCTGAGGAACATTTCTCCACTCCAAATGTTGGTAGTAAATCTTTTAGATAATTTTAAGGAGACAAGTTTATTTTTATCTGCTCAGGAACTGGGCCCCAGTGAGGGTCATGATCAGGTACAATACCATGTGGACAATTGTTTTTAAGGAACTCACAATCCAGTAGGGAATCAATCGCTGTGAAGACCACTGTGAGCCCACTGCTGCCTCTGGTGGTCATTGACCAACAGCAAGGCACACAGCTGAGAAGGGGACCCTGACGTCACGTCTTTCTGAAGCACCTGATAGGTCAGCCCTTGGCTCGTGGTGGGGAGATGTGTTTTTAACCTCCCCTCTGCCAGTGTCTGTGACAGGCCAGCAGCAGGCACCTGGCTGGCACAGTGACTGGGAGACCCCCTCTGCCGAGGGACCCCGGCTCACTCTAGGAAAAGGGCTGACAGTTTGGATGTCGTGTCTCTTCTGTCCAAGCACATGATGGGACAGCAGCAGGCACACAGCTTGGGTGTGTCTATTGGAGAAGCTGAAAGTCTGGCAGCCTTGGGAGATGGTGGGGAGGCTACTCCTTGGGGGTTAAATGAAAGGCCTCAAGAAGGCTGGTGGGTTGGGATGCTTCTTGATGGATTGTTTCCAAGATGACAGAGCTTTCCTTGGAGGTAGGAAACACCAGGGGATAGCAACACTGACACACAGTGCAACTTGACAGGTGGACGCTGGACATGCGGAAAAAGAAATGTCACTCAGTGGGTAGTGCTGTAGTGCTGTGGTATAAGAAGTAAACCTGAAGGAGGATGAGATCAGTCCATCTCTTTGTGTTTCAAGGAACAGAGCGTGAGGGTGGACAGACACCAGTGACTGGATGGAAATGGCAGGGTGAGAGCAAGGTGAGGAGGTGAGATGGGTGTCTGCAGCCTGCAGGGAAACACAAGCAGCTGTGGGACAGCGTAGGACAAGCTGTGGAGGAGATAGCAAAGGACCCTGGCAAGGTTGGCACTTGCCAAGAGAACCCAAGGCTTTGTCCCCTTGGCTATTTCAGGTGTCTCTGCCACCAAGGCCTCTGAGGAGACCTGTTGTCCTAAGGCACTGGAGGAGGGCTCATTGCCTCCTTGCACAGCCCCAGGAAGGCAGGGAACTGTCACCCCATTGGCCTTCCCTCAGCATCACCCACCCCACCTCCCACTGCCCCAGCAAGAGCCCTGAGCAAGGCCTGAGGGACAGGATCTGCCTTGCCAGGGGCTGGGGCTCAGCCCTTGGCCTTTCTGCTTCACCAGGCACACCCAGGGTGTTCTCAGCATCTGAGCTGCCTGCACCTTCCCTTTGCTGCCTGCCATCATGGCCTCCAGTTCTCTGCTCTAACGAGCCCCTGGGGAGGCTTTGCTGGTAATGGTCCTCAGTGGGACTCAGCAATGCTTCAGGGTACTCAGGATGTTTTCCTCCTCATTTTCAATTGTGGAAAGGTTTGTGAAATCTCCTCTCAGTACCCAAGCTTCAAGGACTCAGCTCAGACACTCCATGGGGCTCATTACAGTGAAGAAAGCCCTAACAAACTATGCCTCTTCTTGTAGTTTTCTTCCAGTCTGATACAGTTTATTAGAGAGGTTTCCTAATATATTTATGGAGAAAGATTTCAAAAAGCTTCTAAGAAAAACGTCTTTTCATTTTAAAGAGGTGTAGTTTATCATCTTGGAGTTTCGATAAGTGGTGACAGCAGCATTCTCTGACTAATATTAATGCAGGGTCTCTCCTCAGGAGGTCTGGCTTGGTTGCAGAAGCTGTTTCTTGAGGTCTGACACAGTGTGGACAACTTTGCTTCACGCCTCCCCAACCCCAGCATTTCTCTCCTTGGGGCCACTTGGGACTCGCATCCCTTTTCCTTACATCAGCCTTCTCCAAGGAGCTCTGCAGCTGCCTGTTACAGCTCCTTTGCACCTGTTCCCTCCTGCTTTCCTTGGAGAACTGGCTGCACACAGGCACAGAGGGATACTTTCCCTTTTTGAACAAACAAAATAATACTGAGAAATCCAAAATTTTGCATAAAACACCCTCCTCCACTCTATGCCAAGTACAAGCTGCCACCAGAGACTTTCACCTCCTCAAAACACAATCACGCATGAAATGTTTTACACAGAAAGACAATTATAAAATAAACACACTTAAAGAGTTGGGTAAAGGCAGAATTAGGCCAACTACTTAAATATGGGCAAGCTTTTAACTCTCCCAAGCTCAAATCAGCAACTGGATTGTGGAGAGATGTCTGAGTTATCAAAGAGCAAGGGGAAGGGAAATCTAGCGGGCAATCACAAGTGTATATATATGCAGATGTGCTGCTGGAAAGGTGACTTCAGCCATGGTCAAAGTAGTTTGGACTGGTGGAAATACGTGACAGATGACGGACATTAAATGCACAGCCTAATAGAGAGCTCTGACAATGCAAATGTTGTGGAAGGTGAACAGGTCTCCTCTTGCTATTAATGCACATCCTGGAACCTTCTCATTTTCATCTCATCAGATAACACTGATATTTTATTTAAAAAATTCACCTGTTTCAGCTGATGAGGTCATACTTATAGTTTTAAACATGTGTAAAAATTTCTCAGGTTTTCAGGCAGTGCTCCGCTGTCTGACCATAAGCATGGAGTGCTCCGTCCCGAGGACGCGGTGTCTCTGCAGTCTCTGCCTGAGACAGTCAGCTGAGCAGTTACGGCTGAGCAGTGCTTGCACAGCATCAAGGCTTTGTGGCTTCTGATGCTGCCCTATGAGCAAGTAGACTGGGGGTGCCCCAGAAGCTGGGAAGGGACGTAGCTGGGACAGCTGTCCCCATGTGACCAGAGGGGTATTCCATACCTTTTGACGTCATGAGTCAGCGAGGGACTGCATGGGACTTAGCTCTCCACCAAGGTTAAACCACAACATCCATCCATCGTGGCAGGCTCAGACATGACTGGTTGAGGAGCAACCTCAAGGAGGAGGCTTTGGACATTACACAGGATGCCATAGCAGCCAGTGGTGCTAAACAGGGAGGAGTGTGGCCACCAAGACAAGGGCCGTTCTTGTCCATCTTGGCTCCGCGCTGCTGTGGCCACTTCTGGACTAGTGTGTCCCAGTGTGGGGCTCTGCATTCTGGAGGAATGGGAAGAAACTGTGACATGGCCAGAGAAAGTCTGCCGAGATAGGCTTAGGGATCATGTGCGGAGACGTTGTCTCAAAAATGGGATTGTTTCCCCGGTGTGCAGTACATCAATTTAGACGCAGAGCAGAGGTATTGTCTTTATCGCATGTTTGCGCAGATACCGGTGCTGGGTGACAAATCCACAAAGCTAGCACACTGCTCAGCAGAGTCACAACGACTATATACTCTTACAAAACCAAAGGAATTACTTGTCACATTCTGACTGGCTCATTGCGTTACATGCTTATCTTAGAAGTATACTCCTTCCTTACTAAACTGTGCACGCTCTTACTCTGGGGGGGTGCAGACTTTTTGGTTCTGAATTGAGTCGGTGGTCACGATCTCCCCCTGCCGCTATTACCTTTTTCCTAGTCACCCTCGATCTTTGTTAAATTCATGCTTCTTCAGCAGTCATCCAGCTTTTGGCGCCTTCTGGGCTGGCTGTTCCCCTTTTATCTGTCTGTTAGCTCCTCTCCAAGGGCATTATTGTTGGCAAGGCATGCACTGTCTATACAAAGTAGTCAGGCCTAAAATTGAACAGTGTCACTAGGACCTAAACATTATTATACCCTAAATATTTCTGCCGGATATCAGAAAGGCTGAGAGACCTGAGCTTCATTAACCTGGTGATGTGGAGGCCGAGGGAAGAATAGTAGGACGTCAAGACAACTTCAAAGTCTCTTTCTGAGATGATAGAATTGTTTCTTTGGGTAGTGTGAAACAACATGAGAAAGGACAGCCATCAGAAACTGCAGCCTAAGAGGTCCAGAGTGGACCTAAGGATAAAGAGATGTCACTCTGATGATAGTGCTCTTGTGCAAAAAAGTCACCAAGAGGGAGTCTGGATCAGCCCATGGCTTTGTGTTTCAAGGACCATCTGGTGAGAATGGAGAGACATCAGTACAGGTAGTGACATACTAGGGTGAGAACAAGGGGCATTGGGTGTCTGCAGCCTGCAGGGCAACAGGCACAGGCATGGGACAGCATAGAGCGGCCTGCGGTGGAGATGGCCAAGGGCGCTGGCAAGGCTGAGAGGCAATGACAGAACCCAGGTCTTTGTCTCCCTGACTAAGGCAGGTTTCTCTGCAACCCAGGCCTAGGAGGAGATAAATCGTGCTTGTGGCAACAGGACCTCATTGCCTCCTTGCACCCACGCTGGGGAGGCCAGGGGATGTCACACCATTTGACTTCACTTGTGATGGACTCCCCACAACCCCAGGAAGAGCCCTGAGTCACAAGTGAGGGACAGGATCTCCCTTCCCTAGAGATGGGTGTCAAGGCTTGGCCAGCAATTATATTCAAAAAAACCCAGCAGTTTTCTCAGCATCAGAGGTGCCTGTGCTTTGCCTTTAACAACCTGTGATCACGGCCTCCAGTTATCTGCTCTGAAGAGTCTGTGTCAGTAGTGGCCCTCAGTGAGATCCATTAATACTTGAGGGTACTTTGGGATTCATTTCTCACGTGGACTTCTGGAAGCGAAGGCACTTCTGGTGGCGACAGGAGAAATGCCACTGCTGAAGCTAAGTGTCTCTCCCAGCTGAGAGAGCAGCTGAGAGAGCAAACAGCAGTGATTCCTTCAGCTTGTTTCACAGCAAGTTGTCCTGGAGACCAAAAGACACCTCGAGGGAGCCCAGAGTGGGTAAAGAAAGTGCTGCCATGGGGGCAGGTCCTCTTCTGCTGAGCTGGGCTGGGCTCCTGGGATGGAGGGAGCTCATGGCAAGTGGGCAGCACTGCAGAGAGACAGCTGTGCCCAGGAGCAGCTCCTCTGCAAAGCCCAGCAGGGCTGAGGGCTCTGCCTGAAGGCAGCAAAGGGAGAGGAGCGAGGCAGAGAGAGGTTAAAGGCAGTGTGGGGTGGGAGGATGCTGAGAGGTCTCTGACAGAGAAAGTTTCACAGTCCGTAACATGGTAAGTCTCTGGCTGTAGGACAAAGCAGGTGCCATTCCTGGAGGGATCTCCTAAAGCTGCTGCATCCCACGGTTTACAGGGTCTGTCAGGATGTCTCCCCCAGTATCTCTGTTTTAGAGCAGAAGATTGTGTTCCAGAGCAGGGCTTCCCTGCTGTCCTGTCAGGGGGACAGGGCATGACGGCTGCCTTCTGCTGGCGATGACAACAGGGATTGTGCAGCCAGAGGTGCCCAGGGCTGTCCCTCAGAGCAGAATCCCTTCACTTCAGGGGTCTTTGTGCTGCCTTCCAGGGTCAGCCCTCAGGCTGCCCAGGAGCTCCCCATGCCACTTCAGGGAGAAGCTGTGGGTGGAAGGAGTGACCTCGACAGGGCAGGGTCCTTCTGCTGTCGAGAGGGTGTTGTGTGGGTCAGGGCTGCTCCCAGATCTGGATTAGCACTAGGAAACTGCCGAGGGAGTGTTTCAAGAGGAAGTTCAGGGTAGGATCTACTATAAGGATCAAGAATTTTTCCAACTTCGTGTTTTCAGTTTCCTACCCTGAGGGCAGGGGACAGGAGGAGGGGTGGGGGGGGGAGGAAAGAGATGTAGAAAAGGACCTTTCGGGCTTGAGGAAGTCACTGAGACACCTCAGCTGTATCTTTGAGTAATCAGTACGTCTGCTAGGATTCTCCTAAAGTGCCTTCAGTCACTCCTCTTCCTACGGACAGCAGCATCATCACCTTTTCTGGACTCATCAGTGTATTCTACACTTTTGAGCCTCCAAATAGGAACATGCAGGCAACCAGTGCCCTGCAAACAGACAGACTTCCATAGGGCCAGAGTGAGTGCACAGAGGTTGGGACAGGGAAACATCTCCCAGGAGGAAAATCTCCAGGCAGCAGGGATGTGACCAGGGAATGAGAGGAAATGAAAAGCAGCAATGTGTCGGGAAGAGGATTTCAGAAATCTCCATACGAACTCCTCCTGTGCAGAGCCCTTCCTCTGAGCAAGACCCCTTGCCTCCTCTCCCACCCACCAAAGCCTCTGTCCTTGGGGCTGTGGGGTCCAAGGCATGAGCCACCTCCTGTGAAGCCAGAGCTCCAGCAGACTTTTGGTGCAGCTCTCCACCCCTCTGGCCATTTTTCTGTCCAGAGCACAGGGGCTGTGAGCAGATGTCTGGCAACGCTTGTGTGTGGGAGGTGGCGTGCGACCGCTCTTCAAATCAGAAAGGTGCAAGCCCACCTCTGCTGGGCACAAGACGAGGGACAGACCAGCTCCCCTCACTCTGCACTAAGCCGCAGGCAATCCTCTTGCCTTGCAGGACTCGCTCTGTTCTCCCCAACTGCTGCAGAAATGCTGTGCGTTTCTGAGATCCAAGCACCAAACAGAGATGAGATAAAGGGAGTCATAAAGAAACCTCAAATCTATCCAACTGCCTTCTGCTACCCCAGATTTCTTACTGCTGGGAGTGCAGAGGCGGACAAGCCCTGCTGCATCAGGAGCAGTTGCATGTGACAAGGCTGAACACCAGGACTGACCCCTGTCTTCACCCTTCCCATGAACCCACCACTGCAGAGCAGGGCTGGCTCCTTGGGAGGCAGTGTGCAGAGGTCCTGCTTCTCATGGAACATTGAGACAGCACAAACATGGGTCCAAGCCACAGAGCCAAAGGAAGGTCTTGTAGGACAGGAAAAACTCTTAGTGTGTGTATGCGTACCAGGGAGAGTGTTATACTGGGAAATGGCTTTGATTTTTTCTCAGAAAAGTCTATTCCAACTTGCTGTTTTTACTCCTCAGACAGTGCTCCATGCTCAGGGGAAGCAAATGCTCAACAGCAGCTTCATCACACAGTTCCTCCTCCTGGCATTCGCAGACACCCGGGAGCTGCAGCTCTTGCACTTCTGGCTCTTCCTGGCCATCTACCTGGCTGCCCTCCTTAGCAACGGCCTCATCATCACCGCCATAGCCTGCGACCACGGCCTCCACACCCCCATGTACTTCTTCCTCCTCAACCTCTCCATCTTTGACCTGGCCTCCATCTCTACCACTGTCCCCAAAGCAATGTCAGATTCCCTCTGGGATACCAGGGCCATCTGCTATGCAGGATGTGCTGCCCAGGTCTTTTTCTTTCTCTTCTTGATGACAGCAGAGTATTCTCTCCTCACCATCATGGCCTACGACCGCTATGTTGCCATCTGCAAACCCCTGCACTATGGGACCCTCCTGGGCAGCAGAGCTTGTGTCCACATGGCAGCAGCTGCCTGGGGCAGTGCTTTGCTCAATGCTCTCCTGCACACTGCCAATACATTTTCCATACCCCTCTGCAAGGGCAATGCTGTGGAACAGTTCTTCTGTGAAATCCCCCAGATCCTCAAGCTCTCCTGCTCACACTCCTATCTCAGGGAAGTTGGGCTTCTTGGGGTTAGTCTTTCTTTAGCTTTTGGGTGTTTTGTTTTCATTGTTCTGTCCTATGTGCAGATCTTCAGGGCTGTGCTGAGGATCCCCTCTGAGCAGGGACGGCACAAAGCCTTTTCCACGTGCCTCCCTCACCTGGCCGTGGTCTCCCTGTTTATCAGCACTGGTATGTTTGCATATCTGAAGACCCCCTCCTTCTCTTCCCCATCCCTGGATGTGGTGGTGGCTGTTCTGTACTCAGTGGTTCCTCCGGCAGTGAACCCCCTCATCTACAGCATGAGGAACCAGGAGCTCAAAGATGCCCTGAAGAAGCTCATTCAATCAGCAGTCTTTCAGCAGCAGTAAGCTCCTCATGTCTCTTCCCAAGTCATTTCCAATGTTTACCGGGACCTCCTGTGCCTTGGGCATTTGATCTGTGACAATTCCATTTCTCCAGGAATGTCTGCATCCCCTCCACTTCTCCAAAGACGTGAACTTAACCTTTCTGACCCAAAGGCTTTAGCACATGTATCTGGCACGACGGTAGAGGTTGCCTCCCATGTCACATCTCTGTAATTAAAGGGGATTTCCTCAGTGGCAGTTTCTGCAGGTTGGGTTCTTCTTCCAAAGCTGACATCAGGAACAGACTGAGGAAACTGCTACCACGAGGCCTTGCTGCTGAGCAGGGCTTCTTTGTGGGGTGAGGTGTATGTAGGGTGATGCATTGGGTAATGAGACTTGGGCTGAGCTTTCACTTGTTGCTGCCCAGTGCTCCTGGAGATGGTGACAGCAGCCGGGATCTGCCTGGGACAGTCTCGAAGTGGGTCCCAAGCAGCACAGCCTGGTGGCTCTGCAGAGGAGAGCCTTGAGCTTGGGGTCCTGCAGCAAGCATGGGAAGGGGCAGAAGCATCTGATGATGAAAGGAAAAACTCTCGTCTTGGGACTCTGTCTTGGGGCAGGCTGCTCTGTCACTGGAGCAGCAGGAGCAACCAAAGGAGTCCCAGGGCCAGGAACCTTGTGCTGGGGAGAGGGTCTGGCACAGAGGGGCTGCCTGCATGGACACATAAGGAACTCTCGGAGACAACAAGAGGGGAAACATGGAGACACTGGCCTGTGTCTCCTCATGTCACCAGCCCTAGGGCTGATGGGGGAGGCTGACCCCACTCTCTGAGCTCCAAGAGCTGCATTGTCCGTCAGAGAGGCTTGGGCTGTGGGGTGAGAGCTCAGAGCTCTGCAGCACCATGAGGCCAGGGCAGCCTGGGCTACCGTGCTGTGCTGTGCTCTGGACAAGGCAGAGGAGTTGGAGAGATCTAAGGAGGGTCTGGCCTGGGCTGAAAAATTCCCAGAAAATACAGAAGTTAGATGAGCTGTGTGGCCATGCAGAGTGAGGACACACTCCATTGGGTTTGTGGTACAGAGCCAGGACTGATGAAAGGCATTCAAAACATGGAAGCAGAGGAGAGAGGAATTGGTCTGCACCTTTGGTGACATGGACAGACCAGGAAAGTGTCTGTTACCCTCCAGCCCCTCTCGTTGGCCGTTTCCAGCACTGGTTGCTCATCCCAGGTTTCTGGTTGAGTTTGCTGTGAGGTCATCTCCACCTTCCTGCTGGGCTCAGTGCTCATGTCAGGGTAAAGTCCAGTCCTCCCTGGCTTCTCTTGTGGCCCAGGCCCTGTCAGACCCTGGAGCAGGGCTGCCTGTGAAGCCCCACATGTGGCATGGCCACTCCAGTGTCTTGGAGAGGCTGCCTAACAGCCACGGGGTGACAAAGCACAAGGACTGCTGTGGGCACCATGTCAGAGGCACCATTCCCCACCCAAAAGCAGCCTATCCCTGAATGTTCCTACACAGTGGGGCTGAGGGACAATAGAAGAGGCAGCAGGGCTGGGGTGTCACAAGACAGGGCGCAGCCATGAAGCAGCTCCCAAAAGCAGACATCAAGGGCAAGTACAGAGAAGCAAGTTATCTGTACATAGCCTCCACTGAGCAAGTGTGACTTTGGGAGAAGCAAAGCTCTCTCAGAGTTTGTGGCTGCAAGAAAAGTCAAGAGCAAAGAGCTGGAATTGCTGTGTAAGAGACCAAGGCTGAACAAGGGAAATGCAGGGCTGCTTTTGAGTGGGGAGAGGAAGCCAAGAATAGCAGCCAGTGATGAGGCTGATGGACTCCATGCCTTCTTTGCCCGAGTCTTTCCTGACAAGGTCTCCCAGGTCTCTCTGCTCAAAGAGGGGTTCAAGCAGGAGGAAAACAGGAATTGGCAGGAACCTTATGAAATGGCAGGACAAATGCCAGTTTCTGCCCCTACAGAGGACTCGCCCAGCAATGGCACAGGCTGGGGGCTGCCTGGCTGGGAGCAGCCCTCTGGGAAAGGTCTTGATGGTCAGGGAGCTGGACCAGAGCTAATTGTGTGCCCTGGCAGCCAGGGAGGCCACCAGTATCTTGGGCTGCATGACCAGGAGCACGGCCAGCAGATCGAGGGAAGGAATTCTCTGGAATACTCCATCCAGATTTCAGATCTCCAGTTCAGGAATGAAGTTAGCAAGTGAGCAGGTTTATCAAAGGGCCCTCAGGACCTCCAGGGACTGGAGCACTTTGCCTGTGAGGAGAGGCTGAGGGAGCTGGGCTTGCTGAGCCCAAAGAGGGAAAGGCTGAGAGGGACCTCATCCCAACCTGTCAGTACCTACAAGGAGGTCATGGAGAATACAGAGCCCATCTCTTCTCCATGGTGCATGGTGGGAGGACAAAAGACAATGAGAGAAAACTGAAAGTGGAGAGGTTCAGCCAGAAGAGAAGGAGCTTTTGTCTCCAGGAGCTCAGCCAAGTGCTGGGACAGGTCACCCAGAGAGGCTGGGCAGTCTCTGTCCTTGGGGATTTTCAAACTCAGACTGAATCCAGCCTTGAAAACAACCAAAACAAACCTTCCAGCCTTGGTTCTATTACGATCCTGTTATTCTGGGCCCTATTTCTAACTGGAGCAGAGCAGATGTTTGTGGGCCATAAATCTTCCTGTGCTATAAGGGACTGTGTAAACCCACATCTAAACCGGTGAAGAGAGGTCCACACCTCAGTGTGACTTGCTCTGGGCAACGACTGTCGAGTCCTGGGCAGGGAAGTTTTGGGGGGATGTGGATGTGCTAAATGATTTAGTCCCAAGCAAGGTTTCAATTAATGTATCTAATTTCTTAGGCAAATAAAGGCAAGCAAACAGCGCTGGGTGCGCCAGGAGTCTCTGCTCGACCAAGACACAAACCGTACAGTCCCCGTTTCCGGTTTTGGAGTGGACCTGCTGGAGAGCAGCTCTGCGGAGAGGGACCTGGGTGTCCTGGTGGACGACAGGGTGACCATGAGCCAGCAGCGTGCCCTGGCTGCCAAGAAAGCCAATGGGATCCTGGGGTGCATCAGGAAGAGTGTGGCCAGCAGGACGAGGGAGGTTCTCCTTCCCCTCTACACTGCCCTGGTGAGGCCTCATCTGGAGTCCTGTGTCCAGTGCTGGGCTCCCCAGTTCAAGAAAGATGAAGAGCTACTGGAGAGAGTCCAGCGGAGGGCTACAAGGATGGTGAGGGGACTGGAGCATCTCTCCTACGAGGAGAGGCTGAGGGAGCTGGGCTTGTTCAGCCTGAAGAAGAGAAGGCTGCGAGGGGACCTTATAAATGCCTACAAATATCTGAAGGGTGGGTGTCAGGACGATGGGGCCAGACTCTTTTCAGTGGTGCCCAGCGACAGGACAAGGGGCAATGGGCACAAACTGAGGCACAGGAAGTTCCGTCTGAACATGAGGAAGAACTTCTTCCCTCTGAGGGTGACGGAGCCCAGGAACAGGCTGCCCAGGGAGGCTGTGGAGTCTCCTTCTCTGGAGATATTCAAGACCCGCCTGGACAAGGTCCTGTGCAGCCTGCTGTAGGTGACCCTGCTTGGGCAGGGGGGGTTGGGCTAGATGACCCACAGATGGACTAGATGACTCCCTCTTGATGCACCTGAGGTTCCCATTAGCCTTCTTGGCAACCAGGGCATGATGACTGGCTCATGGTCAACCTGTCGTCCACCAGGACACCCAGCTCCCTCTCCACAGAGCCGCACTCCAGCAGGTCCACCCCAAGCCTGTACTGGTTCCTGGGGTTGTTCCTCC
Organism: Opisthocomus hoazin; assembly: GCF_030867145.1. Classification (NCBI taxonomy): domain Eukaryota; kingdom Metazoa; phylum Chordata; class Aves; order Opisthocomiformes; family Opisthocomidae; genus Opisthocomus; species Opisthocomus hoazin. The sequence goes on from NC_134442.1 coordinate 7,761,950, forward strand.
CTAGGTGCAGGACCCTACACTTGCCGGTGCTTAACGTCATCAGGTTCCTCTCTCTGGTCGGTTGACTCTTGGCCGCCACCTGCCCACCACGCCTCTCTCTCACTCCATCTCCTTCTTCGCTCGCCTTGGTGTCTGCAGGGTTGTTTCATTCTTCTCTCTTACAGCTGCTGCCCACTCTCTTTTGTCTTGTTTCCAATAGGTTATCAGAAGAGGTTATTAGATGACCCACAGAGGTCCCTTCCAACCCCTGCAATTCTGTGATATTCTGAGATATTCTGAGATATTCTGAGATATTCTGAGATAGGTCTCATGATGACACCAGCTAACTCCGACAACACCTCTCTGCCCCTTCCCACTCCAAAAGCCTTCTCCACATCCCACGCTTCCAGGGGAGTGCAAACAGCAAACACCTCTCAAGTCCTCAGGGTCTGTTCAGAAGAAGCAGAAATGATTTCTTCCTCCAGGGCCAAGACTCCGGTGGGATCTCTCTGCGGCTCTCAGCTTTCCTGAGCATTTTTTCAGCATCTGCCTCCCTGCAACCTTTCTGGTCTTCAGGTTGTGGATGAGGGGATGGTGCAGGAGAGTGAGGACGGTGTGGAAACAGAGTTTTGTCATACTGTCTCAGGAAGAGTGTTCTAGGCATCAAACCAACAGGAATGAGGGTGTCATAGAAAGCAGTGCCACCAGTGAGGTGAGAGGAGCAGCTGCAGAAGGCCTTCTGCCTGCCCACAGAAATTTGATGCCCATGCAGGATAACCATGTGAACAGGAAGAAGGATGAGCTCTAAAGCGCAGGGTAGGAAAGGAAAGAGTGTGAGTGTCACGGTGTCATGGCGTGAGAGCTCCAGCAATGGGGTGAAATGACAGAAGAAGTGGTCTGCTCCACTGGGGCCACAGAACTGAGACAAGACCTAAACCACCACTGTAGATGACAGAAATCCCCCTAGCTAAAGCGCAGCTGCCCTCTGGAGACAGATGTCCCCGTTCTCAGCCCTCGCTGAGGGCGTGGGGTGGCACGCAGCCTACTACTGGTTGGAGGATGTGGTCACCAGTAAATGCTCTGTGCAAGCAATAGGTGCAGGAAACAGTAGTAACACTGTGATGAGCAGAGATGGTGCTGTCCCCAGCCGCAAATCTGGCCTTCAGCTGGGGCAGAATGCTGGATCTACAGGTCTCCAGAGAGAACAAATGCCCTGAGAAGCAGCCCGTGGGGATGTGCAGATGCTGCTTTGCCACCACCTGCCCAGTGACGAGGGTTTTCCCAAGCACGGATGCAATGCAGGGCATGAGAGAGAAGAGGAAGAGATTTGTCTGACATTCCCTACCCCTAGACCTTCATGACTCCCCATTGCCCCTTTTCCATGGAAGGTTCTAGGTCCAGCTTTTCCACTCTGACACGGCAGGGAACCTGTGAGCAAGAACACTGGAGCATTTTTAGTTGCTTGGGGATCAGACAGACAGGTCACTGCAAGTACATTCGTTTTGTTTAATTAAAGATAGAATTTAGCTCCTCGTTCACACAGTCTCTGGGTCAGAGCAGCGAGGCAGAAAATAAAGCAGAAGTGAGGTGACCACTTTTCTTTGTGGGCAGTGTTATCACAGGCAGAAAAAGCAGCAAAAGAAAAATCCCAGCCAACAACGACGACAACAAAAGCAGCCAAATAAAGGCAGGCTGGGCCTGTAAGGAGTTGCGTTACTCGTCACACGTGGAAGGCACTCTGTACCTTCTGGAAATCATTCACTCACCAGTTCCCACGCTGCACTCCTGAGCTCCGGGTTCCTCACGCTGGAAATGAGGGGGTTCACTGCTGGAGGCACCACCGAGTACAGCCCAGTCACCACTAGGTTCAGGGATGGCAAGGAGATGGAGGGGGCTTCAGATATATAGATATGGTGGTGCTCAAAAACAGAGAGACCACAGCCAAGTGAGAGAGGCACGTGGGAAAGATTACGTGCCCTTCCTCTTCAGAGGGGGTTCTGGATCAGGACAGACTGGATCGATGGGCTGAGGTCAACTGTATGAGGTTCAACAAGGCCAAGGGCCACATCCTACACTTTGGGCATAACAACCCTACGCAACGCTCCAGGCTTGGGGTGGGGTGGCTGGAGAGCTGCCCAGCAGAAAAGCATCTGGGGGTATTGGTGGACATCTGGCTGGACATGAGCCAGCAGTGTGCCCAGGTGGCCAAGAAGGCCAACGGCATCCTGGCTTGGATCAGGAATGGTGTGGCCGTCCTGCCTTGGATCAGGAATGGAGTGGTCATCCTGGCTTGGATCAGGAATGGAGTGGCCATCCTGGCTTGGATCAGGAATGGTGTGGCCGTCCTGGCTTGGATCAGGAATGGAGTGGCCATCCTGGCTTGGATCAGGAATGGAGTGGCCATCCTGGCTTGGATCAGGAATGGTGTGGCCATCCTGCCTTGGATCAGGAATGGTGTGGCCATCCTGGCTTGGATCAGGAATGGAGTGGCCATCCTGCCTTGGATCAGGAATGGTGTGGTCATCCTGGCTTGGATCAGGAATGGTGTGGTCATCCTGGCTTGGATCAGGAATGGTGTGGCCATCCTGGCTTGGATCAGGAATGGAGTGGCCATCCTGGCTTGGATCAGGAATGGAGTGGCCATCCTGCCTTGGATCAGGAATGGAGTGGCCATCCTGGCTTGGATCAGGAATGGTGTGGCCATCCTGGCTTGGATCAGGAATGGAGTGGCCATCCTGGCTTGGATCAGGAATGGAGTGGCCGTCCTGCCTTGGATCAGGAATGGAGTGGCCATCCTGGCTTGGATCAGGAATGGTGTGGCCATCCTGCCTTGGATCAGGAATGGTGTGGCCATCCTGGCTTGGATCAGGAATGGTGTGGCCATCCTGCCTTGGATCAGGAATGGTGTGGCCATCCTGCCTTGGATCAGGAATGGTGTGGCCATCCTGGCTTGGATCAGGAATGGTGTGGCCAGCAGGAGCAGGGAGGGGATCGTGCCCCTGTGCTCGGCACAGGTGAGGTTGCACCTCGAGTGCTGTGTGCAGTTTTGGGATCCTCGGCGTAAGAAAGACATCGAGGTGCTGGAGCGTGTCCAGAGAAGAGCAAAGAGGCTGGTGAGGGGCCTAGAGCACAAGTCTTACAAGGAGCGACTGAGAGAGCCGGGGCTGTTTAGTGTGAAGAAGAGGAGGCTGAGGGGAGACCTTCTTGCTCTCTACAACTACCTGAAAGGAGGTTGTAGTGAGGCAGGTGGTGGTCTCTTCTCCCAAGTGATAGGACAATAGGCAATGGCCTCCAGTTGCATCGGGGGAGGTGCAGATTGAATATTAGGAAAAAATTTCTTTACTGGAAGAGTGGTCAGGCATTGGAACAGGCTGCCCAGGGCGGTGGTGGAGTCACCATGCCTGGAGGGGTTACAAAAACCGTGTAGCTGTGGCACTTTGGGACATGGTTTAGTAGGCCTGGTTGTGTTGGGTTGACTTGATGATCTTAGGGGTGTTTCCCACCCTGAATGATTCCATGATTCCATGCTTCTTTTCCCTACGTTATGAGTTCTGTCATCCCTGTCCTTCACATGGCTGGAGACAGCGGCAGCAGGACTGGCTGTGTGACCTTCCCTGGTGAGGCTGACCAGGCTGTAATTCTCCCAGTCCTCCTTCCTGCCCTTTTTCAACACCGGTGTCACCTCTGCATTTTCCAAGTCCCCAGGAACCTCTGTGATGGCTCTGGCCTTTTCAAGATGTTTGACAGACATGTGCTGACGACACCAAACTGGGAGGTGTGGTAGATACACCAGAAGGCTGTGCTGCCATTCAGCGTGACCTGGATAGGCTGGAAAGCTGGGCAGAGAGGAACCTGATGAGGTGCAACAAGGGCAAGTGCAGGGTCCTGCACCTGGGGAGGAACAACCTCATGCACCAGTACAGGCTTGGGGTGGACCTGCTGGAGAGCAGCTCTGCGGAGAGGGACCTGGGTGTCCTGGTGGACGACAGGTTAACTATGAGCCAGCAGTGTGCCCTGGCTGCCAAGAAAGCCAATGGGTTCCTGGGGTGCATCAAGAAGAGTGTGGCCAGCAGGACGAGGGAGGTTCTCCTTCCCCTCTACACTGCCCTGGTGAGGCCTCATCTGGAGTACTCTGTCCAGTTCTGGGCTCCCCAGTTCAAGAAGGATGAAGAGCTACTGGAGAGAGTCCAGTGGAGGGCTACAAGGATGGTGAGGGGACTGGAGCATCTCCAATACGAGGAGAGGTTGAGGGAACTGGGCTTGTTCAGCCTGAAGAAGAGAAGGCTGAGAGGGGACCTTATAAATGCCTACAAATATCTGCAGGGTGGGTGTCAGGAGGATGGGGCCAAGCTCTTTTCAGTGGTGCCCAGCGACAGGACAAGGGGCAATGGGCACAAACTGAGGCACAGGAAGTTCCGTCCGAACATGAGGAAGAACTTCTTCCCTCTGAGGGTGACGGAGCACTGGAACAGGCTGCCCAGGGAGGTGGTGGAGTCTCCTTCTCTGGAGATACTCAAGACCCGCCTGGACAAGGTCCTGTGCAGCCTGCTGTAGGTGACCCTGCTTGGGCAGGGGGGTTGGACTAGATGACCCACAGAGGTCCCTTCCAACCCCTACTATTCTGTGATTCTGTGATTCTGTGACAGAGGTCTCACAACGACACTAGCCAGCCTTCTCAACATCTCTGATACCAAAAGCCTTCTCAATATCCCTGACACCAGAAGCTTTCTACATATGCCAGACCTTCCGAGGAGTGCCCAGGACACAACACAAGCTTGTCCATGTCCTGGGGGCCTGTTCAGAAGAGAACCAGAAGTGATTTCTTCATACGGGCCCAGAACTGTAACGAACTGTCTGTGCACTTCATGGATTTCCCGAATTATTTCAGTGGTTCCTGCCCAAAAACTTTCCGGTCGTGAGGCCATGGATGAGAAGACTGAGTATGGGCAAGCACGGTGCAGAAAAGGGGCCTTCTCTGGTGGAGGCTGTAATTCTTTGCCACAAGAATTATGCAAGAGGTGCATTAAACTATAGTTTGAATCACAGAGCAGGAGCAAACAAACAAAACTCACTTCAGTGCATCTACAAATCCTTTAGCTAAAGCGTTATCAGTAAAATACAAAATACAGACCTCAATATCTGGCGACAGGGACCACGAGCAGAACAAGAGAAATGTGCTCTAAGGATCCATTCTTCTCCTTACATCATGCCAGTGAGATAAGAGACTTGAAAGAATTTTCCTGTTTCAAAAGAAAAATGAGTATGGTTTTCCTATCTAACAGGATGCAAGATGCACATAGCCACTCAAAAAAAAAACACCCCATGGTTTGTTTTTAAATACAGACAAGCTAGAGTTTAAAGTGTGATGGGTTATGATTTCATGTGGCTTGTTACATATAGAGCTCTAAAAATTACTGACATTTCATGTGGCTTGTTACATATAGAGCTCTAAAAATTACTTATATTTCATGTGGCTTGTTACATATAGAGCTCTAAAAATTACTGACATTTCATGTGGCTTGTTACATATAGAGCTGGGGGGCGTTGGCCCCCCCAGCATTGATTGATGGAGTTAGTTATCGATTTACTGGCTTATTGATTTATTACTGTTTATTTATTCACTAATTTACTTATTTATTCATTTATTCATTTACTAATTTATTTATTTATCTATTTACTTATTTATTTATTTACTTACTTTACTTATTTATTTATTTACAATTTACTAATTTATTTATTTACGGATTTATTTATTTATTCATCTACTAATTTATTTGTTTACCAATTTACTTATTTATTCATTTACTAATGTATTTATTTATTCATCTATTGACTAATGTATTTATTCATTTATTCCTATTTATTTATTTACTAATTTACTTATTTATTCACTCACTAATTTATTTATTTACTTATTTATTTACTTACTAATTTACTTACGTATGTACTTACTAAGTCATTTATTTACTAATTCATTTACTCATTTATTCATTCATTTATTTACTAATTTATTTATTTATTTACTAATTTACTTATTCCTTTACTAATATATTTATTTACCAATTTATTCACTTATTTATTTATTTACCAATTTATCTGTTTCTTTCCTTATTCATTTATTTGCTAATTTACTTCTTTATTTCCCAATTTATTTATTTATTTACTTATTTATTTACTAATTTATTCATTTACTAATTTGTTTATTTATTTACTAATTTAGTTATTTACTTATTTCTTTACTAATACATTTATTTACCAATTTATTCATTTATTTATTCATTTACCAATTTATCTGTTTCTTTACTTATTCATTTATTTGCTAATTTACTTCTTTATTTGCCAATTTATTTATTTACTGACTTATTTATTTATTTACTAATTTATTCATTTACTTATTTATTTATTACTAATTTCTACGTTTATTACCAATATATTTCTTTATTTACTTACCAATTTGTTCATTTACCAATCACAGACTGGGACACCCCCCCGCAGTTCCCACTCTGTCTTCTTCTCCCCGCTTCCGCGTCCCTTTGGGCTTCCCTGGGCGCCGCGAGGATCTCCTGTCAGATGTTCCTCAGCGGTTCCTCAGCCTGGGACTCAGAGGAACCTCCTGGCCTGAGCTGCCATGGCTGCTGGGGAAGGGGGAGGAGCTTGTTCTCCTGTCAGATGTTCCTCAGCGGTTCCTCAGCCTGGGACTCAGAGGAACCTCCTGGCCTGAGCTGCCATGGCTGCTGGGGAAGGGGGAGGAGCTTGTTCTCCTCTCAGATGTTCCTCAGCGGTTCCTCAGCCTGGGACTCAGAGGAACCTCCTGGCCTGAGCTGCCATGGCTGCTGGGGAAGGGGGAGGAGCTTGTTCTCCTGTCAGATGTTCCTCAGCGGTTCCTCAGCCTGGGACTCAGAGGAACCTCCTGGCCTGAGCTGCCATGGCTGCTGGGGAAGGGGGAGGAGCTTGTTCTCCTGTCAGATGTTCCTCAGCGGTTCCTCAGCCTGGGACTCAGAGGAACCTCCTGGCCTGAGCTGCCATGGCTGCTGGGGAAGGGGGAGGAGCTTGTTCTCCTGTCAGATGTTCCTCAGCGGTTCCTCAGCCTGGGACTCAGAGGGACCTCCTGGCCTGAGCTGCCATGGCTGCTGGGGAAGGGGGAGGAGCTTGTTCTCCTGTCAGATGTTCCTCAGCGGTTCCTCAGCCTGGGACTCAGAGGAACCTCCTGGCCTGAGCTGCCATGGCTGCTGGGGAAGGGGGAGGAGCTTGTTCTCCTCTCAGATGTTCCTCAGCGGTTCCTCAGCCTGGGACTCAGAGGGACCTCCTGGCCTGAGCTGCCATGGCTGCTGGGGAAGGGGGAGGAGCTTGTTCTCCTCTCAGATGTTCCTCAGCGGTTCCTCAGCCTGGGACTCAGAGGGACCTCCTGGCCTGAGCTGCCATGGCTGCTGGGGAAGGGGGAGGAGCTTGTTCTCCTCTCAGATGTTCCTCAGCGGTTCCTCAGCCTGGGACTCAGAGGGACCTCCTGGCCTGAGCTGCCATGGCTGCTGGGGAAGGGGGAGGAGCTTGTTCTCCTGTCAGATGTTCCTCAGCGGTTCCTCAGCCTGGGACTCAGAGGAACCTCCTGGCCTGAGCTGCCATGGCTGCTGGGGAAGGGGGAGGAGCTTGTTCTCCTCTCAGATGTTCCTCAGCGGTTCCTCAGCCTGGGACTCAGAGGAACCTCCTGGCCTGAGCTGCCATGGCTGCTGGGGAAGGGGGAGGAGCTTGTTCTCCTGTCAGATGTTCCTCAGCGGTTCCTCAGCCTGGGACTCAGAGGAACCTCCTGGCCTGAGCTGCCATGGCTGCTGGGGAAGGGGGAGGAGCTTGTTCTCCTGTCAGATGTTCCTCAGCGGTTCCTCAGCCTGGGACTCAGAGGAACCTCCTGGCCTGAGCTGCCATGGCTGCTGGGGAAGGGGGAGGAGCTTGTTCTCCTGTCAGATGTTCCTCAGCGGTTCCTCAGCCTGGGACTCAGAGGGACCTCCTGGCCTGAGCTGCCATGGCTGCTGGGGAAGGGGGAGGAGCTTGTTCTCCTGTCAGATGTTCCTCAGCGGTTCCTCAGCCTGGGACTCAGAGGAACCTCCTGGCCTGAGCTGCCATGGCTGCTGGGGAAGGGGGAGGAGCTTGTTCTCCTCTCAGATGTTCCTCAGCGGTTCCTCAGCCTGGGACTCAGAGGAACCTCCTGGCCTGAGCTGCCATGGCTGCTGGGGAAGGGGGAGGAGCTTGTTCTCCTGTCAGATGTTCCTCAGCGGTTCCTCAGCCTGGGACTCAGAGGAACCTCCTGGCCTGAGCTGCCATGGCTGCTGGGGAAGGGGGAGGAGCTTGTTCTCCTCTCAGATGTTCCTCAGCGGTTCCTCAGCCTGGGACTCAGAGGGACCTCCTGGCCTGAGCTGCCATGGCTGCTGGGGAAGGGGGAGGAGCTTGTTCTCCTGTCAGATGTTCCTCAGCGGTTCCTCAGCCTGGGACTCAGAGGAACCTCCTGGCCTGAGCTGCCATGGCTGCTGGGGAAGGGGGAGGAGCTTGTTCTCCTCTCAGATGTTCCTCAGCGGTTCCTCAGCCTGGGACTCAGAGGGACCTCCTGGCCTGAGCTGCCATGGCTGCTGGGGAAGGGGGAGGAGCTTGTTCTCCTCTCAGATGTTCCTCAGCGGTTCCTCAGCCTGGGACTCAGAGGGACCTCCTGGCCTGAGCTGCCATGGCTGCTGGGGAAGGGGGAGGAGCTTGTTCTCCTGTCAGATGTTCCTCAGCGGTTCCTCAGCCTGGGACTCAGAGGAACCTCCTGGCCTGAGCTGCCATGGCTGCTGGGGAAGGGGGAGGAGCTTGTTCTCCTCTCAGATGTTCCTCAGCGGTTCCTCAGCCTGGGACTCAGAGGGACCTCCTGGCCTGAGCTGCCATGGCTGCTGGGGAAGGGGGAGGAGCTTGTTCTCCTGTCAGATGTTCCTCAGCGGTTCCTCAGCCTGGGACTCAGAGGAACCTCCTGGCCTGAGCTGCCATGGCTGCTGGGGAAGGGGGAGGAGCTTGTTCTCCTCTCAGATGTTCAAGTCACAAGACTTGAAGGACCAGCAGAGAAGGCTCCGGTCTCTGCCTGTGCTCACTACAGGGAAGAGGCCCCAGGGCACTCATCACCAACCAGCCAATAGCAACCACCACTTCCAGCACTGACTGCTCACCACATCTTGGAGACATTTTTCCCTCCGTGGAGGGACACCAGGTCAGAAGTTCATGTTTGCTTTGTATGGACAAGACCTACGCATGCACCTTGTGCCCTCCAGAGGGACCTTGAAGAGCTTGAGATGTGGGTGTCTGCAAACATCTTGGAGTTTGGAAAGGCAGCAAGGAGAACTGGAAGACTCATAGAATAATTTGGGTTGGAAGGGACTTTTGAAGGTCACCTAGTCCAACCCCCCTGCCATGAGCAGGGACATCTTCAACCAGATCAGGTTTCTCGGAGCCCCGTCCAACCTGACCTGGGATGTTTTCAGGGATGGGGCACCCACCATGTCCCTGGGCAACCTGTTGCAGTGTTTCCACCACCCTCATTGCGAAAAAGTCTTCCTTACAGCCAGCCCAAATCTACCCTCTTTTAGCTTAAAACGGTCACCCCTTCTTCTGTTGGAAAAGGCCTTGGTTGGTCCCCATCTTATCACTTCCAGTACTGAAGACCACAGTAAGGTGCAGCCCATTTGACAGCCATTTCTCCAAACCTTCATGACTGAGCAGTGCAGGACCAAAAGGAAGCGTAATCATTGAGTGGCTACAAAATCCAGGTATCCATGAAAGCTGAAATGAATCCAACAAATCTATCCATGAAAGCTCAAATGGATCCAACAAATCTATCCATGAAAGCTCAAATGGATCCAACAAATCTATCCATGAAAGCTCAAATGAATCCAACAAATCTATCCATGAAAGCTCAAATGAAGCCAACAAATCTATCCATGAAAGCTCAAATGAATCCAACAAAGCTATCCATGAAAGCTCAAATGAAGCCAACAAATCTATCCATGAAAGCTCAAATGAATCCAACAAATCTATCCATGAAAGCTGAAATGAAGCCAACAAAGCTATCCATGAAAGCTCAAATGGATCCAACAAATCTATCCATGAAAGCTCAAATGGATCCAACAAATCTATCCATGAAAGCTCAAATGGATCCAACAAATCTATCCATGAAAGCTCAAATGAAGCCAACAAATCTATCCATGAAAGCTCAAATGAAGCCAACAAATCTATCCATGAAAGCTCAAATGGATCCAACAAATCTATCCATGAAAGCTCAAATGGATCCAACAAATCTATCCATGAAAGCTCAAATGAAGCCAACAAAGCTATCCATGAAAGCTCAAATGAAGCCAACAAATCTATCCATGAAAGCTCAAATGAATCCCCACAGCCCCCCCTCAGGCCGTGACGTCAGACACACCCCAGGCCGGCCAGCACCAATGGGGAGGCGCGGCCTTGGCCCCGCCCCCAGCAGTCCCGGCCAGGAGCTGCGCGGTGATTGGCTCCCTGCGCCAGGTGGGAGGACCCCGAGTGGGGGAGCCCCCGCCCGCAGAAAGGGGGGGGGGCAGGGCCCTCCCAGACACCCCCTGCCCCCGGGCCCAGCCGAGCCCCAGGAACCCCCGGGGTCCGGAGGAGGAGGAGGAGGGGGGGGAGGAAGAGGACGAGGAGGAAGAGGAGGAGGAGGACGAGGACAAGGAGGAGGAGGAGGAGGAGGAGGATGAGGAGGAAGAAGAGGACGAGCAGAACAACAATGACGAGGAGGAGGAGGAGGAGGAGGAGGAGGAGGAGGAGGAGGAGGAGGAGGAAGAAGAGGATGAGGAGGAAGAGGAGGAGGAGGACAAGGACAAGAAGGAGGAGGAGGAGGAGGAGGAGGAAGAAGAGGACGAGGAGGAAGAGGAGGAGGAGGACGAGGACAAGAAGGAGGATGAGGAGGAGGAGGAGGAGGAGGAAGAAGAGGACGAGGAGGAAGAGGAGGAGGAGGAAGAAGAGGACGAGCAGAACAACAATGACGAGGAGGAGGAGGAGGAGGAGGAGGAGAACGACATCCAGGATGAAGAGAAGGAGAAGGAGGATGGGAATGAGGAGGAGGAGGAGGAGGAGGAGGAAGAAGAGGACGAGGAGGACGACAATGATGAGGAGGAGGAGGAGGAGGAGGAGGAGGACAACGACAACCAGGACGAAGAGAAGGAGAAGGAGGATGGGAACGAGGACAACAACGACGAGGAGAAGGAGGAGGAGGAAGAAGAGGACGAGGAGGACAACAATGATGAGGAGGACGAGGAGGAAGAGGAGGAGGAGGACGAGGATGAGGAGGAGGAGGAGGAGGCCGACAACAACCAGGATGAAGAGAAGGAGAAGGAGGATGGGAACGAGGAGGAGGAGGAGGAGGAAGATGATGAGGATGAGGATGACAACGAGGAGAAGGAAGAGGAGAAATAAGAGGACAAGGAGGAGGAAGCACAGGACGAGGAGGACGAGGAGGAAGAGGAGGATGAGGACGAGCAGAAGGAGGAGGAGGAGGAGGAGAAGGAGGAGGAGGAGGAGGAGGAGGAGAAGAAGGACGACGACAACCAGGATGAAGAGAAGGAGGATGGGAACGAGGAGGAGGAGGACAAGAAGGAGGAAGAAGAGGACGAGGAGGACGACAATGACAAGGAGAACGAGGAGGAAGAGGAGGATGAGGACGAGAAAGAGGATGAGGAGGAGAAGGAGAAGGAGGATGGGGACGAGGAGGAGGAAGAAGAGGACGAGGAGGACGACAATGACGAGGAGGAGGAGGACGAGGAAGATGATGAGGACAAGGATGATGACAAGGAGAAGGAGGAGGAGGGGGAGGACGACGACGAGGAGGAGAAGGAGGAATAAGAGGATGAGGAGGAGGAAGCAGAGGACGAGGAGGACAAGGAGGAAGAGGAGGAGGAGGACAAGGAGGAGGAGGAGGAGAAGGAGGAGGATGAGGAGGAGGAGGAGGAGAAGGATGACGACAACCAGGATGACGAGAAGGAGAAGGAGGATGGGAATGAGGAGGAGGAGGAGGAGGAGGAGGAAGCAGAGGACGAGGAGGAAGAGGAGGAGGAGGACGAGGACGAGAAAGAGGATGAGGAGGAAGAGGAGAAGGAGAAGGAGGATGGGAACGAGGAGGAGGAGGACAAGGAGGAGGAAGAAGAGGACGAGGAGGACGAGGAGGAAGAGGAGGATGAAGACGAGGAGGAGGAGCACAACAACGAGGACGAGGAGGAGGAGGAGGAAGAGGATGAGGACGTGGTGGAGGAGGAGGAGAAGCAGGAGGATAAGGAGGACACGGAGGATGAGGAGGAGGAGGAAGAGGAGGTCGAGGAGGAGGAGGAGGATGAAGATGGGGAGGAGGAGGAGGACGAGGAGGAGGAGGAGTGGGAGGAAGAGAAGGACGAAGAGAAGGGTGAGGAGGAGGAGGAGGAGGAGGAGGAAGAAGAGGACGAGGAGGAGGAGAGGGAGGAGGAGGAGGAGGAGGAAGATGATCATGTGCCCCCCAGATCGCCCCTCTGCCCATAGATCTCCCCCTTGCCCCATAGATCCCTGCGACCCATAGACTGCACCTCTGCCCCACAGATCTCCTCTCTGCCCCATAGATCCCTGTGCCCCACAGATCCCCCTCTATCCCATAGAGCCCCTCAGCCCCACAGATTCTCCTTCTGCCCATAGACCAACTCTGCCCCATAGATCTCTTGTGCCCCACAGATCCCTCGAAAGAATAGTTCCTCATAGATCACTGTGCCCCATAGATCCGCACTGTGCCCCATTGATCCTTGTGCCCCACAGATCTCCACTGCGCCCCACAGATCCCCTCTGCCCCATAGATCCGCACTGTGCCCCATCGATCCCCTCTGCCCCACAGATCCCCTCTGCCCCATAGATCCACTGTGCCCCATAGATCCCTTTGCCCCATAGATCCGCACTGTGCCCCATCGATCCCCTCTGCCCCACAGATCTACTCTGCCCCATAGATCTTTCTTCTGCCCCACAGATTTTCCCTCCGACCCACAGATCCCCCCGTGCCCCATAGATTCCCTCTATGCCCAATAGTTCCCTCCTGCCCCATAGATCCTCCCTCCGACCCATAGATCCCCCATGCCCCACAGATCTCTTCTGCCCCACAGATCCACCCACCCCATAGATCCACTCTCTGATTCATAGATCGCTCTGCCCCATAGATCTTTCTTGTGCCCCATAGATCTCCCCCTCTGCCCCACAGATCCTTGTGCCCCACAGATCTCCACTGCGCCCCACAGATCCCCCCTCTGCCCCATAGATCCTCCCTCTACCCCATAGATCCTCTCTCTGCCCTATAGGTCTTCCCTCTGCCCCATAGATCCCGGTGCCCATAGATCCCCTCAGCCCCATAGATGCCCCCTCTGCCCCATAGATCTCCGCTAAGACCCATAGATCCGTCTGCCCCATAGATTTCTGAGCCCCATAGATCTTCCCTCTGCCCCACAGATCCCTTCTGTATCCCACAGACCCTCCCTGTGCCCCATAGATCCCCACCTGCCCCATAGATCACTGTGCCCCATAGATCCCTCTGCCCCACAGATCCCTGTGCCCCACAGAACCCTCTGCTGCCTCATAGATTCGCGCTCTGCCCCATAGATCCCTCTGCCCTATAGATCCTCCCCATACCCCACAGCTCCTCCCTCTGCCCAGAGAATCCCCTGTGCCCCACACGTCCTCCCTCTGCCCCATAGATCCCGTCTCTGCCCCATAGATCCCCACTGTGCCCCACAGATCACCTGGGCCCCACAGTTGCCTCTGCCCCATAGATCCTCCCTCTGCCCCATAGATCCCGTGTGTCCCACAGAACATCCCTCTGCCCCATAGCTCCGTGCACCCCATAGATCACCCTCTGCCCCATAGATCCCCGTGCCCCATAGATCCATTCTGCCCCACAACTTCCTGAGCCCCACAGATCCCCTCTGCCCCACTCGTCTTCCCTCTGCCCCATAGATCCCCACCTGCCACACAGATCCCCGTGCCCCATAGATTCTTTCTGGGCCCCATAGATCACAACTCTGCCCCACAGATCCATGTGTGCCCCACAGATCCTCCTTGTGCCCCATAGAAACCGGCGCCCCATAGATCCTTCCTGTGCCCCATAGATTCCTGTGCCCCATAGATCCCTCTGCCCCATAGAACCCGGTGTCCCATAGATCCCCCTGTGCCCCATAGATCCCCCTGTGCCCCATAGATCCCCACTGTGCCCCATAGATCCTCCCTCTGCCCCATAGATCCCCCTGTGCCCCACAGATCCTCGCTGAGCTCCATAGGTCTCCTTCTGCCCCACAGATCCTCTGTGCCCCATAGATCCCCACCTGCCCCATAGATCCTCCAGCTACCCCACAGATCTCCTCTGCCCATAGATCCCCTCTGCCCCATAGCTCCGTGCGCCCCACAGATCCCTGGGCTCTATAGATCGCTCCTCTGCCCCATAGATCCTGATTGTGCCCCACAGATGTCCCCTGTGCCCCACAGATTCCCATAGATCTGACCCATAGATCCCCACACCCCATAGATCCCTGTGACCCACAGATCTTCCTCTGCCCCATAGATCCTCCTTGTGCCCCACAGATCCCTGTGCCCCATAGATCCCCTCTGCCCCACATGTCCCTTCTGCCCCACAGATCTTGTCTGCCCCACAGATCCCCTCTGCCCCACAGATCCGCCCATGGCCCATACATCCCCTCTGCCCCATAGATCGCTGAGCCCCATAGATCACTCTCTGTGCCCCATGGATCAACTCTGCCCCACAGATCCCCCTCTGCCCCACGGATTCTCCTTCTGCCCCCATAGACCCAACTCTGCCCCATAGATCTCTCATGCCCCATAGATCCCGCGTCCCAACGGATCCGCTCTGCCCCATAGATCCGCTCTGCCCCATAGATACCTCCTCTGCCCCATAGATCCTCGTTCTGCCCCACAGATCCTTTCTCTGCCCCATAGTTCCGCTCTGACCCATAGATCCTCTCTGCCCCATAGATCCCTTTTCTGCCCCATAGATCCTCGCTCTGCCCATAGATCCTCTCTGCCCCATAGATCCTCGCTCCGCCCCACAGATCCCTGCCCCCCACAGCCCCCCCCCCCGCTCGATCCCCGGGGGCGGGGCCGGGGGCGGGGCCAGGGCAGCGGGCGGGGCCCAAACCCACCCCCCCCCCTCTGGGGGGCGAACCCGGTTTTTGGGGCAAAAAACCCCATTTTGGGGTCAAAACCCCCATTTTGGGGGGTCAAAAATCTCATTTTTTGGGCAAAAAAAACCCATTTTGGGGCCAAACCCCCCATTTTGGGGCCAAAAACCCCATTTTTGGGGTCAAAAACCCCCATTTTGGGGGGTCAAAAATCTCATTTTTTGGGCAAAAAAACCCATTTTGGGGCCAAACCCCCCATTTTGGGGCCAAAAAAAACCATTTTTGGGGTCAAAACCCCCATTTTGGGGTCAAAAATCTCATTTTGGGGTCAAAACCCCCATTTTGGGGGTCAAAAATCTCATTTTTCGGGTCGAAAATCCCATTTTTGGGGTTGAAAACCCCCTTTTGGGGCCCCAAACCCCCTTTTTTTGGGGTGAAAACGCTGCATTTTGGGGTCCGAACCCCCTTTTTTTAGGCTCAACCCCTCATTTTGGGGCAAAAACCTCAATTTTGGGGTCAGAACCCCCAATTTTGGGGAACAAACTTAACTTTTAGGGTCCACGCCCTCCAGTTTTGGGGCCAAATCCACCTTTTTTGGGTGCAAACCCATTTTTGGGGGTGAAAAACCTCAATTTTAGCGTCCAAACCCCCATTCTGTGACCAAAAAGTGACATTTTTGGGGCCCAAACCTTCATTTTTGGGTCAAAAACCTCATTTTTTAGTTCCAAAAGCTCCTTTTTAGGATCAAAACCACCATTTTGGGGTCTAAAACTCCATTTTTGGGGCCAAACCCCGCATTTTAGGGTCAAAAATCTCATTTTTAGGACCCAAATCCTGTTTTTTTGAGCTCCAAATCGCATTTTTCACCTCCAAAAATGTCATTTTTTGGGTCCACACACCCCTTTTTTGGGGGCAAAACTCCCTTTTTTAGGGTCCAAACCCCCTTTTTAGGCCCCAAAAATCACATTTTTGGGTCAAAACCTCGATTTTTCAGCTCCAAAATCCCGTTTTGGGGGGTCCAAAAGCTCCTTTTCAGGGCCCAAAATCGTGCTTTTTGGCTTTTGGGCCCAAAAAGGAGGGTTTGGACCCAAAAAATGAAATTTTGCAACCAAAAACTGAGGATTTAGACCCCAAAAATGTAAATTTGGGCCCAAAATGAAAATTACAGAGCTCAAAAATGAGGGTTTGGACCCCAAAAAAGAGATTTTGTACTCAAAAATGAGGGTTTAGTGCCCCAAAAACGTGGTTTCTGGCCCCAAATATGAGGCTTAGGCCCCACAAATGGGTGTTTGGGTCCAAAAAATGAGGATTTAGACCCCAAAAATGAGGATTTGGCCCCCAAAAAGGGGATTTGGTGCCATAAAAAGAGCAGTTGGACCCAAAAAAAAGCTTTTGGGCCCCAAAAATGAGGGGTTTGACCCCAAAAATGGGTGTTTGGGCCCCAAAAATGAGGATTTAGACCCCAAAAAATGTGATTTGGGGCCCAAAAATTGGGGTTTAGGCCCCAGAAATGTGGTCACTGGCTCAAAAAATGAGGGGTTAGACCCCAAAAATGGGGATTTTGGGACCAAAAATGACGATTTAGAGCCCCCAAAATGTGATTTCTGTCCTCAAAAATGAGGTTTTAGACCCAGAAAAGTGCATTTTGGACCCAAAAAATGAGGTTTTGGGGGCTAAAAAGGGGGTTTGGACCAAAAATTGTGCATTTGGGCCCAAAAATGACCCTAAAAATGAGGGGTTTAACCCAAAAATGAGGGTTTGGGCCCTAAAAATCATATTTTTGACCCAATAAACCAGTGTTTGGACCCCAAAAACCAGATTTTGGACCCAAAATCTGAGGGCTTGGAACCAAAAAACGAGGTTTTTGACCCAAAAATGAGAGTTTGGACCCTAAAAACCAGAATTTTGACCCAAAAATGAGGGCCCAGGCTCCAAAAATGTGGTTTCGGGCCTAAAAAAAATGAGATTTTTTGAGCCTAAAAAGGGGATTTGGGGCCCCAAAAATGTGGTTTGGGCCCAAAAAAAGCGAGTTTGGGCCCTAAAACGTGGGGTCGGACCCAAAAACTGAGGGTTTGGACCCAAAAATGGTGTTTGGGACCCCAAAAATGAGGCTTCAGACCCCTAAAAATGAATATTTGGACCCAAAAATGTGGGTTTAGGCCTAAAAAATGAGGGCTTTGGCCCAAAAACCGGGTCTTCGGGCCCAAAAAGGGGGGTTCAGACCCCAAAAATGTGGTTTCTGGCCCAAAAATCCATGGTTTAGGCCCCAAAAACGTGATTTTGGGGCCAAAAATGAGGATTTAGAGCCGAAAAATGTGGTTTCTGGCCCAAAAAGTGAGGGTTTAGGCCCAAAAAATGGGATTTTGGGCCTAAAAAAAGGGATTTCGGGCCCCAAAAAATGAGGATTTAGGCCCCAGAAATTGTTGGTTTGGGCCCAAAAATCAGGATTTAGACCCAAAAAATGTGGTTTTCAGCCCTAAAAATCAGGGTTTCTGCCCAAAAAATGCGATTCTGGACCCCAAAAATGAGGTTTTGGACCCAGAAAATGAAGGTTTAGACCCCAAAAATGAGGTTTTAGGCCCCAAAAATGTGATTTTGGACCCCAAAAAATGAGGATTAAGACGCAAAAATTGAGGTTTTTGACCAAAAAAAGTGGGATATGGACCCTAAAAACCAGATTTTGCACCCAAAAATGAGGGTTTAGATCCTAAAAATGAGGGGTTTGCCTCAAAAATGAGGGTTTGGCCCCTAAAAAGCAGATTTTGGACCCAAAAATGAGGATTTGGGCCCGAAAAATCGAATTTTTGACCTGCTAAATCAGGGTTTGGACCCTAAAAACCAGATTTTTGACCCAAAAACGCAGGCTTTGGACCCTAAAAATGAAGTTTTTTACCCAAAAAAGCAGGGTTTGGACCCTAAAAACCAGAATTTGGACGCCAAAACGAGGGCTCGGACCCAAAAACTGCGGGTTTTGACCCAAAAATGAGAGTTTGAACCAAAAAAAACGGATTTTTTGGCCCACAAATGAGGGTTTTGACCCTAAAAATCGGGGTTTTGACCCCAAAACCACCGGGTTTGGAACTTGAAAACCAGATTTTTGCCCCCAAAATGAGGGTTTGGGCCCAAAAAACCAGCTCCGGGCGGGGCCCCGGATCTCCTCAGGAGGCCACCGGTGGTGGGGACCTCGCTGGGCCTGGGGCCACCAGCGCCGCTGACCATGGCCAACCTTCTTGGAGACCTCCAATGCTGTTGACCCCGTTGGGTCTTGGAGCCTCCCAACGCCGTTGACCATGGCCAACCTTCTTGGAGCCCCCCAACGCCGTTGACCATGGCCAACCCTCTTGGAGACCCCCAACACTGTTGACCCCGTTGACTCTTGGAGCCCCCCAACACCATTGACCATGGCCAACCCTCTTGGAGCCCCCCAACGCCGTTGACCATGGCCAACCTTCTTGGAGCCCCTCAACACCATTGACCATGGCCAACCTTCTGGAAGACCTCCAATGCCGTTGACCATGGCCAACCCTTCTTGGAGCCCCCCAACGCCGTTGACCCCGTTGAGTTTTGGAGCCCCCCAACGCCGTTGACCATGGCCAACCTTCTTGAAGACCACCAATGCCATTGGACCCTGTTGAGTCTTGGAGCCCCCCAACGCCGTTGATCATGGCCAACCTTCTTGGAGACCCCCAACGCCGTTGACCATGGCCAACCCTCTTGGAGACCCCCAACGCCGTTGACCCCGTTGACTCTTGGAGCCCCCCAACACCATTGACCATGGCCAACCTTCTTGGAGCCCCCCAGTGCCTTTGACCCCGTTGGGTCTTGGAGCCCCCCAACGCCGTTGACCATTGCCAGCCTTTCTTGGAGCCCCCCAACGCCGTTGACCATGGCCAACCCTTCTTGGAGCCCCCCAACGCTGTTGACCGCGTTGAGTTTTGGAGCCTCCCAACGCCGTTGACCATGGCCAACCTTCTGGAAGACCCCCAATGCCATTGACCCCGTTGACTCCTGGAGCCCCCCAACGCCGTTGATCATGGCCAACCTTCTGGAAGACCCCCAACGCTGTTGACCCCGTTGAGTCTTGGAGCCCCCCAACGCCGTTGACCATGGCCAACCCTCTTGGAGACCCCCAACGCTGTTGACCCCGTTGAGTCTTGGAGCCCCCCAACGCCGTTGATCATGGCCAACCTTCTTGGAGCCCCCCAACGCCGTTGACCATGGCCAACCTTCTGGAAGACCCCCAATGCCATTGACCCCGTTGACTCCTGGAGCCCCCCAACGCCATTGATCATGGCCAACCTTCTGGAAGACCCCCAACGCTGTTGACCCCGTTGAGTCTTGGAGCCCCCCAACGCCGTTGACCCCATTGAGTTTTGGAGTCTCCCAACGCCGTTGACCATGGCCAACCTTCTGGAAGACCACCAATGCCATTGGACCCTGTTGAGTCTTGGAGCCCCCCAACGCCGTTGATCATGGCCAACCCTCTTGGAGACCCCCAACGCCGTTGACCCCGTTGACTCTTGGAGCCCCCCAACACCATTGACCATGGCCAACCTTCTTGGAGCCCCCCAGTGCCGTTGACCCCGTTGGGTCTTGGAGCCCCCCAATGCCGTTGGCCATGGCCAACCCTCTTGGAGCCCCCCAACGCCGTTGACCATGGCCAACCTTCTTGGAGCCCCTCAACACCATTGACCATGGCCAAACTTCTGGAAGACCTCCAATGCCGTTGACCATGGCCAACCCTTCTTGGAGCCCCCCAACGCTGTTGACCGCGTTGAGTTTTGGAGCCTCCCAACGCCGTTGGCCATGGCCAATCTTCTGGAAGACCCCCAATGCCGTTGACCCCGTTGACTCCTGGAGCCCCCCAACGCCGTTGATCATGGCCAACCTTCTGGAAGACCCCCAACGCTGTTGACCCCGTTGAGTCTTGGAGCCCCCCAACGCCGTTGACCATGGCCAACCCTCTTGGAGACCCCCAACGCTGTTGACCCCGTTGAGTCTTGGAGCCCCCCAACGCCGTTGACCATGGCCAACCTTCTTGGAGCCCCCCAGTGCCGTTGACCCCGTTGGGTCTTGGAGCCCCCCAATGCCGTTGACCATGGCCAACCCTCTTGGAGACCCCCAACGCCGTTGACCCCGTTGACTCTTGGAGCCCCCCAACACCATTGACCATGGCCAACCTTCTTGGAGCCCCCCAGTGCCGTTGACCCCGTTGGGTCTTGGAGCCCCCCAATGCCGTTGGCCATGGCCAGCCCTTCTTGGAGCCCCCCAACGCCGTTGACCATGGCCAACCTTCTGGAAGACCCCCAATGCCATTGACCCCGTTGACTCCTGGAGCCCCCCAACGCCGTTGACCATGGCCAACCTTCTGGAAGACCCCCAACGCTGTTGACCCCGTTGAGTCTTGGAGCCCCCCAACACCATTGACCATGGCCAACCTTCTTGGAGCCCCCCAGTGCCTTTGACCCCGTTGGGTCTTGGAGCCCCCCAATGCCGTTGGCCATGGCAAGCCCTTCTTGGAGCCCCCCAACACCGTTGACCATGGCCAACCTTCTGGAAGACCCCCAACGCCGTTGACCCCGTTGAGTCTTGGAGCCCCCCAACGCCGTTGACCATGGCCAACCCTCTTGGAGACCCCCAATGCTGTTGACCCCGTTGAGTCTTGGAGCCCCCCAACGCCGTTGACCATGGCCAACCCTCTTGGAGCCCCCCAACGCCGCTGACCCCGTTGAACCTTCTGGAAGACCCCCAGCGCTGGTGACCACGGCGGATCCTGAAGGCCACCAACGCCGCTGACCACGCCGAACCTTCTTGAAGACCCCCCCACCGCCCCTCCCCCACCCGCAGGCCCTCCCCCACCCCCAAACCCCCCGACTCAGCGTTTTCTCCCCCAAAAATGGGGAAGGGCCGCGCCCGCCGCCGCCGCCGAGGGGAAGTCCTCCCGCGCCCGGCCGCTTCCTCCCGAAGGGGGAAGAGAAACCGGGGGGGGCGCCGCCCGCCTCCAAAATTGCCCGTTTTTACCCTTTTTCACCCCAAAACGGAGCCGTGGGGCCTCCCGGCTCCAGAAATCGACCCGGATTTGGGGGTTTTTCACCCAAAATCAAGCTGGGAAGGCGGAGGAGAGGAGCGGCCAGGAGGGGGCGCCCCTCGCCATCGTCCCGCCGGTTGGGGGCGCTCCGCCAGCTCCAGTCGCCCAACTGGGATGAACTGGGAGCGGCTTTTTCCCCCGATTTGAGGGTTTTTTGACCCAAAAAAAAGCAGCGGCTCGCCCTCGCCCGGCCTTGCGCCGGCGGCCGGTGATGTCATCGCGACGCCGCGGCCGGCGATGGCGCAATCGGGGCCGAGCCCGGGGGCGGGGCTGCCGGGGCGGGGAGGGGGGGTTTTTTGGGGTGAAATGCCCCGGTTTTGGTCACTTTCCGCCTCGCCGCGGGAGAGGGGACGACGCCGACGCCGACGCGGCCGCCATGACGCCCCCGCGCCTCGTCCCGCTGCTGGGTGAGCCCCGCCCCCGCCCCCTCCCCCGCGCCGGCCCCAGCCCCGTTGCCGACCTTTTTACCCATTTCTGCCTTTTTTTCCCCGTTTCTGTCCTTTTTCCCCCATTTCTGCCCTTTTTTCCACCATTTCTATCCATTTTTGCCCATTTCTGCCCAATTTTGCCCATTGCTGTCCAATTTTCCCCATTTCTGCCCAATTTTCCCCATTTCTGCCTTTTTTTCCCATTTCTACCCTTTTTTTCCCATTTCTGGCTGCTTTTGTCCCGATGTCTTCCTTTTTTTCCGCATTTCTGACCTTTTTTGACCCATGTCTGCCCTTTTTCCCCCATTTCTGTCCGTTTTTACCCATTTTTGTCCTTCTTTTCCCATTTCTGGCCTTTTTTTAACCATTTCTGTGCTTTTTTCCCCTATTCCTGACCGCTTTCCCCCATTTCTGACTTTTTTTACCCATTCCTAACCTTTTCTCCCCATTTCAGACCTTTTCCCCCCAATTTTGGTCCTTTTTTCCCCATTTCTGGTCTTTTTTGCCAATTTCTGGCCTTTTCTCCCCATTTCTGACCCGTTTTCCCCCATTTTGGTCCTTTTTTTCCCCATTTCTGTCCTTTTTTTCCCCAATTCCTGTGCATTTTTCCCCATTTCTGAAGTATTTTCCCAATTTTGGACCATTTTTAACCAATTTCTGCCTTGTTTTTACCAATTCCTGACCTTTTCTCCCCATTTCCTTCCTTTTTTAACCAATGCCTGTACATTTTTCCCCATTTTCGATTTTTTTTCTCCATTTTGGTCTTTTTTTTGCCCATTTCTGACCATTTCCCCATTTCTGACCTTTTCCTCCCAATTTCTGGCCTTATTTGCCAATTTCTGGCATTTTTTTCCACACTTCTGACCCATTCTCCCCATTTCTGACCCATTTTTCACCATTTTTGTCCTTTTTTCCCCATTTCTGGCATTTTTTTCCCCCATTTTGGTCCCTTTTATCCCCATTTCTGGCCTTTTCCCCCCATTTTGGTGCTTTTTTCCCCATTTTGGAATTTTTTTGCCCATTTCTACCCTTTTTCCCCCTTTTTGGTTCTTGTTTTGCCCATTTCTGGCCTTTCTTCCCCATTTCTGACCCTTTCCCCCCATCTTGGTGCTTTTTTCCCCATTTCGGACCTTTTTTGTCCCAATTTCTTACTTTTTTCCCATTTCTGGCCTTTTTTTACCCATTCTGGTCCCTTTTTGCCCATTTCTGGCCTTTTTTACCCATTTCTGTGCTTTTTCCCCCATTT
Organism: Opisthocomus hoazin; assembly: GCF_030867145.1. Classification (NCBI taxonomy): domain Eukaryota; kingdom Metazoa; phylum Chordata; class Aves; order Opisthocomiformes; family Opisthocomidae; genus Opisthocomus; species Opisthocomus hoazin. The sequence continues at coordinate 7,784,861 of NC_134442.1, forward strand.
CTGTGCTTTTCCCCCCCATTTCGGTGCTTTTTTCCCCATTTTGGACCTTTTTTGACGCGATTTCTTCCCTTTTTTCCCCATTTCTGTCCCTTTTTTCCCCATTTCAGTATTTTTTCGCCCATTTCTGTCCATTTTCACCCATTTTGGTCCTTTTTTCCCCATTTCTGGCCTTCTTTTACCCATTTCTGTGCTTTTTTCCCCCATTTCTGACTGTTTTCACCCCATTTCCGCTCTTTTTTCCCTATTTCTGCCCTTCTTCCCCCATTTTGGTCCCTTTTTCCCCATTTCGGACCCCTTTTGTCCCGATTTCTTCCTTTTTTTCCCATTTCTGCCCTTTTTTTACCCATTTCTGGCCTTTTCTACCCGCTCCTGACCTTTTTTTTTCCATTTCTGACTGTTTTTTTCCCAATTTCTTCCTTTTTTTCCCATTTCTGCCCTTTTTCCCTTGTTTCTTCCCTTTTCACCCCATTTCTGCCCTTTTTTCCCCATTTCTGACTTTTTCCCCCCATTTTGGTCCCTTTTTCCCCATTTTGGCCTCTTTTGTCCCCATTTCTGACTGTTTTCACCCATTTCTAACCTTTTCCCCCATTTTGGGTCCTTTTTTCCTCATTTCTTCCTCTTTTTTCCCCATTTCTTCCCCTTTTTTACCCATTTTGATCCCTTTTTCCCCACTTCAGACCTCTTTTGCCCATTTTGGTCCCTTTTTCCTAATTTCTGCCCCTTTCCCCCCATTTCTGCCCCTTTTTTCCTACATTTCTGACCTTTTTTGACCCATTTCTGGCCTTTTTTGCCCCATTTTGATGCTTTTTTTCCCCATTTTGGACCCTTTTTGTCCCAATTTCTTCCTTTTTTCCCCATTTTCTGGCCCTTTTTACCAATTTCGGTGCTTTCTTCCCCGTTTCGGACATTTTTTCCCCATTTCTGCCCTTTTTTAAACCTATTTCTGTCCTTTTTTACCCATTTCTGAACTTTTTTCCCCCATTTCTGGCCTTTTCCCCCCATTTTGGTCCTTTTTTCCCATTTCTGTCCTTTTTTACTCATTTCTGACCTTTTTTCCCCATTTCAGTCCTTTTTTTCCCATTTTTTACCTTTTTCTCCATTTCTGCCCATTTTTTACCTATTTTAGCCCTTCTTTTTACCCATTTCTGCTCTTTTTTTCCCCATTTCTGTCCCTTTTTTCCCCATTTTGGACCTTTTTCCCCCATTTCTCCCCTTTTTTACCTATTTCTGTCCGGGTTTTACGCATTTTGCTCATTTTCTCCCCATTTCTGCCCTTTTTTCCCTATTTTGGACCTTTTTTCCCCATTTCTGCTCTTCTTTACCCATTTCTGACTTTTTTTCCCCAATTTCTACCCTTTTTTCCCCGATTTCTTCCCTTTTTTCCCCAATTTCTCCCCTTTTTTCCCCAATTTCTGCCCTTTTTCCCCAATTTTTCTTTTTTTCCCCAATTTCTTCGTTTTCCCCAATTTCTCCGTTTTCCCCAATTTCTCCCTTTTTCCAATTTCTTCCCTTTTTTCCCAATTTCTGCCCTTTTTTCCCCAATTTCTGCCCTTTTTTCCCAATTTCTGCTCTTTTTCCCCAATTTCTTCCTTTTTCCCCCAATTTCTTCCTTTTTCCCCCAATTTCTTCCTTTTTTCCCCAATTTCTCCCCTTTTTTCCCCAATTTCTTCCCTTTTTTCCCAATTTCTCCCCTTTTTTCCAATTTCTTCCCTTTTTCCCCAATTTCTCCCCTTTTTTCCCCAATTTCTGCCCTTTTTCCCCAATTTCTTTCTTTTTTTCCCCAATTTCTTCCCTTTTTCCAATTTCTTCCCTTTTTTCCCAATTTCTGCCCTTTTTTCCCCAATTTCTGCCCTTTTTTCCCAATTTCTTCCTTTTTTCCCCAATTTCTTCCTTTTTTTCCCAATTTCTGCCCTTTTTCCCCAATTTCTCCCCTTTTTCCCCCAATTTCTTCCCTTTTTTCCCAATTTCTCCCCTTTTTTCCAATTTCTTCCCTTTTTCCCCAATTTCTTCCCTTTTTCCCCAATTTCTTCCCTTTTTCCCAATTTCTTCCTTTTTTCCCCAATTTCTTCCTTTTTTCCGAAATTTCTTTTTCCAATTCTTCACACATTTTTCCCCATTTCTTCCCTTTTTCCCCCATTTTCCCTTTTCCCCCCATTTCTTTCCCTTTTCCCCCGTTTTTTCCCTTTTCCCCCATTTTCCCCCATATTTAATTTTTCATTTTTCTGAATTTTTCATGTCCATTTTTCCATTTTCCTTCCCGCCCCTCCCCCAGCCTCCCTCCAGCTCCTCCTCCCGCCGGCCGCCCCCACCGGTAACGCCTTTTGGGCCCAAAAACCTCATTTCCGCCGGTCACGTGACCGCCCGCGGCCCCGCCCGCCCCAAATCCGGCGGATTCCGCCCCAAAATCCCGGGCGGGGCCGGGCTGAACCCCCAAAAACTGCCCGAATGCCCCAAAAGAGCCCTTTTTACCAGAATCGGGGGTTTTCTCCTCAATCGGCTCCCATCTCACCCCCCCGCCGGTCAAAAACAGCAATTTTGGGGAAAATTGGGTGCTTTCTCCTCAATCTGCTCCTCTCCACCTACCAAAAAAAACCGATTTTTAGGAAAATCCCGTGGTTTCTCCTCAATCTGGTCACCTCTGACCTCCTCCGCCCACCAAAAATCTCCATTTTCATCAGAATCTGGTGGTTTCTCCTCAATCTGGGCCTGTCCAACCACCAAAAATATCAATTTTGGGGAAAATCCCGTGGTTTCTCCTCAATCTGGTCCTGTCCAACCACCAAAAATATCAATTTTGGGGAAAATCCCGTGGTTTCTCCTCAATCTGGTCCTGTCTGACCACCAAAAATATCAATTTTTTAGGAAAATCCCGTGGTTTCTCCTCAACCTGGTCCCATCCCATCTCCTCTCCCCACCAAAAATACCAATTTTGGGGAAAATCCGCTGGTTTCTCCTCAATCTCATCCTATCTGACCTCCCCCACCCGCCAAAAATACCAATTTTGGGGAAAAATGGGCGGTTTCTCCTCAATCTGGGCCTGTCCAACCCCCAAAAATCTCAATTTTTAGGAAAATCCCGTGGTTTCTCCTCAATCCGGTCCCACCTCACCTCCTCCACCCACCAAAAATATCAATTTTTAGGAAAATCCGGTGGTTCCTCCTCAATCTGGTCCTGTCCAACCACCAAAAAATCCAATTTTTAGGAAAATCGGGCGGTTTCTTCGCATTCTGGTCCCCTCCAACCACCAAAAATATCAATTTTCATCAGAATTGGGTCGTTTCTCCTCAGTCTGGTCCCGTCTCACCTCCTCTGCCTGTCAAAAGCATCAATTTTTGAGAAAATCTTCTGGTTTCTCCTCATCTTGTCCTGTCCCACCTCCTCCACCCACCAAAAATACCAATTTTTGGGAAAATCCAGTGGTTTCTCCTCAATCTGGTCCCATCTCACCTTCTCCACCTGTCAAAAATAGCAATTTTTAGGAAAATCACGGGGTTTCTGCTCAATCTGGTCCTGTCTCACCTCCCCACCCACCAAAAATATCAATTTTCACCAGAACTGGGTGGTTTCTCCTCATTCTGGTCACGTCTAACCACCAAAAATAGCGATTTTTACCAAAATCAGGAGATTTCTCCTCAATCTTGTCCCACCTCACCTCCTTCACCTGCCAAAAACATCAACTTTTAGGAAAATCCCGTGGTTTCTCCTCAATCTGGTCCTGTTCCATCTCCTCCACCCACCAAAAAAATCAATTTTTAGGAAAATCCACTCTTTTCTCCTCAATCTGGTCCTGTCCAACCCCCCAAAAAATCAATTTTTAAGAGATTTGGGTGGTTCCTCCTCAATCTGGTCCCATCTCACCTTCTCCACCTGTCAAAAACAGCAATTTTTAGGAAAATGAGGCAGTTTCTCCTCAATCTGCTACTGTCCAACCACAAAAAATATCAATTTTCAGTAAAATTGGGTGGTTTCTCCTCAATCTGGTCCTATTTGACCTCATTCACCCACCAAAAACACCAATTTTTAGGGAAATCCCATGGTTTCTCCTCAATCTGGTCCCGCCCCACCACCAAAAAATCCAATTTTTAGGAAAATGCCGTGGTTTCTCCTCAATCTGGTCCTGTCTCATCTTCTCCAACCACCAAAAATATCAATTTTTAAAAATTTGGGTGGTTCCTCCTCATCCTGGTCATGGTCCCACCACCAAAAATTCCAATTTTTAGGAACATCTGGTGGTTCCTCCTCAATCTGGTCCCATCTCACCTCCTCCACCTGCCAAAAATAGAAATTTTTAGGAAAATCAGGCGGTTTCTCCTCACTCTGCTACTGCACAACCACCAAAAATATAAATTTTTAAAAATCTGGGTGGTTCCTCCTCATCCTGGTCATGGTCCCACCACCAAAACTTCCAATTTTTAGGAAAATCTGGTGGTTTCTCTTCAATCTGCTCACGTCTCACCACCAGAAATTCCAAATTTGGGGAAAATCCGGTGGTTTCTCCTCAATCTGGTCCCGCCCCACCACCAAAAAATCCAATTTTTAGGAAAAAGCCGTGGTTTCTCCTCAATCTGGTCCTGTCTCATCTTCTCCAACCACCAAAAATATCAGTTTTTAAAAATCTGGGTGGTTCCTTCTCATCCTGGTCATGGTCCCACCACCAGAAATTCCAAATTTGGGGAAAATCCAGTGGTTTCTCCTCAATCTGCTCATGTCCACCAAAAATTCCCATTTTCATCAGAATTGGGTGGTTCCTCCTCAATCTGGTCCCATCTCCCCACCAAAAACGTCCATTTTGAGGAGAACCGGGCGGTTCCTCCTCCGTCTCACCCCGCCCCTCCCCCTCTTCCCCTCCCCCAGCCCCTCCCCCCCGCCCCCTCCATCTCCATCACCCCCGAGAAGCCGCAGTACCTGATTGGCGACGCCGTCTCCCTCCGCTGCCTGGCTCCGCCCACCCAGAAGGTCCAGGGCTTCCAGTTCACGGCCACCAGCGGTTGGGCGGCCCACGCCGTCGTCGCCGGCAGGAGGCGGAGCTACGTCTACGCCTTCAACGTCACGGGGCCGCGCGACGGCGGGGCGCACGCCTGCGCCTACACCGTCCTCGACCGCGCCCGACGCCCCGTCCGCTCCATCCTCATCAACGTCAAAGGTAGGGGAGATGCCACCACCAAACCCAACGTCCAACCCAACAGCTTCATCCCGGCCTCAAAACGCGGCGGTTTCTCCTCAAAACATGGTGGTTACTCTTGGGTCGTGGACACCCCAACGCCGTTGACCATGATCAACCTTCTCGGGTCTTGGACCCCCCCAATGCGTTGACCATGGTCAACCTTCTTGCAGACCCCCAAAGGTTTCTCCTCCAAATGCGGCCATTTCTGCTCCAAACGCAGCCGTTTTCTCCTCAAAACGCGGCGGTTTCTCTTGGGTCTTGCACCCCCCAACACCGTTAACCATGGTCAACCTTCTTGTAGACCCCCAAAGGTGTCTCCTCAAAACGCAGCCGCTTTTTCTCAAAACGCGGCGGTTTCTCCTCAAAACGAGGTGGTTTCTCCTCAAAATCTGGCGGTTTCTCCTCAAAACGCGGCCGTTGCTTCTCGAAACATGCCCATTTCTCCTCAAAACGCGCCGGTTTCTCCTCAAAATGCGGCAGTTTCTCCTCAAAACGCGCCATTTCTCCTCAAAACGCGCCATTTCTCCTCAAAACGCGGCCATTTCCCATTTCTCCTCAAAAAGTGGCCGTTTCTCCTCAAAACGCGGCCGTTTCTCCTCAAAACGCGGCCGTTTCTCCTCAAAACGTGGCCATTTCTCCTCAAAACGCGGCCTTTTCTCCGCAAAATGTGTCGGTTTCTGGTTTCTCCTCAAAACGCGGCCGTTTCTCCTCAGAACATGGTAGTTTCTCCTCAAAATGCGGCGGTTTCTCCTCAAAACGCGGCCGTTTCTCCTCAGAACATGGCGGTTTCTCCTCAAAATGCGGCAGTTTCTCCTCAAAACGCGGCCGTTTCTCCTCAGAACATGGCGGTTTCTCCTCAAAACGCGGCGGTTTCTCCTCAGAACGCGGCCGTTTCTCCTCAAAATGCAGCGGTTTCTCCTCAAAACGCGGCCGTTTCTCCTCAGAACATGGCGGTTTCTCCTCAAAATGCGGCTGTTTCTCCTCAAAACGCGGCCGTTTCTCCTCAGAACATGGCGGTTTCTCCTCAAAATGCGGCGGTTTCTCCTCAGAACATGGCCGTTTCTCCTCAAAACGCGGCTGTTTCTCCTCAAAACATGGCGGTTTCTCCTCAGAACGCGCCAACGCTGCCCGCCGCGCTCCGCGGGTAAAACCTCCGTTCTTCCCGAGTCCCCAAACCCTCACGTTTTTGGGGTCGTTTCGCTACTCCGCCCCCAGATCGCCCACCTCGACCCACGCTGACCTTGACGTCCTCCACCGGCATGGCGGTGCAAGGCCACGCCCTCGCCTTCCTCTGCGCGGCGCCGGCGGCCGACGGCGAGCGGCGCTTCCACTTCGCCAGGGAAGGAGGCGGGGCGGTGGGCGGGGCCACGGTGGCGACCTCGGCCAATGGGGAGGCGCGGCTCGACGTGGCGAAGAGCGAGGCCAACCACACGGGGAACTTCACCTGCGGCTACGAGGAGAAGACCGAGGGGCGGTGGATCGCCTCCTACCCCAGCCCGCCCGTCGCCGTCGTCGTCATCGGTAACGATTTGGGGAGAAAACGGGGGGGGTGGGGGGTGGGGGGAGGGGCAGGCGGGGGAGGGGAGGGGGAGGGGCGGGAGGTCTTCTCCAGGCGGTGCTGCCCCACCTTGGCCAAATGCTAGAAATGGGAATTTTGGGGGAGGAACGGGAGGTTTCTCCTCAAAATGGTCCCACCTCACTTCCCCCACCCGTCAAAAATATCAATTTTTAGGAAAATTCGGTGGTTTCTCCTCAAGCTGGTCCTGTCCCACCACCAAAAATATCAATTTTTAGGAAAATCATGGGGTTTCTCCTCAACCTGCTCCATCTCACCACCTCCACCCACTAAAAATTCCAATTTTGGAGAAAATTCGATGGTTTCTCCTCAACCTAGTCCTGGCCCACCACCAAAATTCCAATTTTTCGGAAAATCCGGTGGTTTCTCCTCAACCTGGTCCCATCTTACCTCCTCAAACCACCAAAAATATCAATTTTTAAGAGATCTGGGTGGTTTCTCCTCAATTTGGACCTGCCCCACCAGCAAAAATACCGATCTTCAGGAGAATCAGTTGGTTTCTTCTCAATCTGGTCCTGTCCAACCACCAAAAATGTCAATTTTTATGACAATCATGAAGTTTCTCCTCAATCTTGTCCCGTCTCAGCTGCTCCACCCACCAAAAACATCGATTTTTTAGGAAAATTGGGTGGTTCCTCCTCAACCTGGTCCCATCTCTTCTCCTCCAACCACCAAAAATAGCAATTTCTAAGAAAATTGTGGGATTTTTCCTCAATCTGGTCCTGTCCAACCACCAAAAATATCAATTTTTAGGAAAATCCGGTGGCTCCTCCTCCATCTCATCCCACCCAAGCTTGTCCCACCACCAAAAATCCCAATTTTTAAGAAAATATGGTGATTTCTCCTCAATCTGGTCCTCTCCACCCACCAAAATTCCAATTTGTAGGAAATCTGGTGGTTTCCCCTCAATCTTGTCCTGTCCAACCTTGTCTACCCACCAAAAATCCCAATTTTTAAGAAAATCGTGGGATTTCTCCTCAATCTCGTCCTGTCCCACGACCAAAAACATCAATTTTTAGGAAAATCGGGTGGTTTCTCCTCAACCTTGTCCTGTCCACCCACCAAAAATTCCAATTTTTAGGAAAATCCAGTGCTTTGTCTTCAATCTGGTCCTGTCCCACCACCAAAAATATCAATTTTGAGGAAAATCATGGGGTTTCTCCTCAACCTGCTCCCATCTCACCACCTCCACCCACTAAAAATTCCAATTTTGGAGAAAATTCGATGGTTTCTCCTCAATCTGGTCCTGTCCAACCACCAAAAATATCAATTTTTAAGAAAATCTGGTGGTTTCTCCTCAACGTGGTCCCATCTGACCTCATCCACCCACCAAAATTAGCAATTTTTAGCAGAATCAAGGGGTTTCTCCTCAATTCAGTCCCGTCCCATCTCTTCCAACACCAAACACATCAATTTTGGGGAAAATCTTATGCTTTCTGCTCAATGTGGTCCTCTCCACCCACCAAAATTCCACTTTTTAGCAAAATTTGGTGGTCTCTCCTCAATCCTGCCCCGTCCAACCACCAAAAATCTCAATTTTTTAGGAAAATCCGGTGGTTTCTCCTCAATCTGGTCCCATCTCACCTCCTCAACCTGTCAAAAACATCAATTTTTAGGAAAATCCGGTGGTTCCTCCTCAATCTCGCCCTGTCCAATCTCGTCTACCCACCAAAAATCCCGATTTTGAAGAAAATCGTTGGATTTCTCCCCAATCTGGACCTGTCCCACCACCAAAAATGTGAATTTTGGGGAAAACTGTGGGATTTTACCTCAATCTGGACCTGTCCACCACCACAAATGTGAATTTTGGGGAAAATTGTGGCATTTTACCTCAATCTGGACCATCCCGCCACAAAAAATGTGGATTTTGGGGAAAATTGTGGCATTTTACCTCAATCTGGACCCGTCCCGCCACCAAAAATGTGAATTTTTAGAAAATTCTTGGATTTCTCCCCAATCCGGTCCCGTCCCACTACCAAAAATCCCAATTTTTAGCAAAACCCGGCGTTTGCCCCTCCCCCCGGCCCCGCCCCCTCTCACGGCCGCTCCCCCTCCCCCGCAGCGGCTGCCCCCCGCCCCCCGCCTGTCCGTCGACCCGCCCGGCGGCCTGCTCAGCGAATCGTACCCCCTCGGCCTCACTTGCTCCGCCTCCCGCGCCTCCTTCCCCGCTCCGCTTCCGCTTCTTCCGCGACGGGGCGGAGCTCCCGCCGGCAGGGGGCGGGGCCTCGCCGACCGACACCGCCTCCTCCGGGAGCTCCGCCCACCTCCTCGTCCCGCGAAGCCCCCGGCGTTTCGGCGGGAAGTTCAGCTGCGGGGTGGAGGAGGAGGTGGGCGGGGCCTGGGTGGCCACGCCCCGCAGCGACGCCGTCGAGGTCATCGTCAAGGGTAGGTGGGGCCACGCGGGGTGGGGGGGGAGGGGGAGGCCGGTTTTTGGGGGAAAAAAGGCCCAAATTGGGGGGGACTGGTGGTGGGGAAGGGGGCTGGAGCTCCATATCGCGACGAGGAGCTTCATGTCACGACGAGGAGCTCCATCTTCTGATGATGATGAGTTCCACGTCACGATGATGAGCTCCATCTCGTGATAGTGAGCTCCACCTCACGATGAGGAGTTCCACCTCACGACGATGAGTCCCATGTCATGACGATGAGCTCCATCTCGTGACGATGAATCCCAGGTCATGATGATGAGCTGCGTCTCACGACAAGTCCCATGTCACGATGATGAATTCCATCTCGTGACCAATAAGTCCCATCTCACGATGATGACCTGCATCTCGTGACTGTGAATCTCATGTCATGACGATGAGCTCCATCTCGTGACGATGAGCTCCATCTCGTGACGATCAGCTGCGTCTCACGATGATTTCCACGTCATGACAATGACTCCCATGTCACAACGCTGAGCTCTATCTCACGACGATGAGCTCCACCTCATGATGATGCACCTCATGATGATGAGCCGCACATCATGACGATAACTTGCCTGTCATGATAATAAATCTCGTATCATGACGAGTCCCACCTCATGATGATCAGCTCCATCTCATGATGATGAGCTGCTGCACGTCGTGACGACGACCTCCCTGTCATGATAAGTCCCACGTCATGAGTCTGACCTTGTGACGATGAGCTTCACCTCATGATGAGTCTCATGTCACGACGAGTCCCATGTCACGACGATGAGCTTCATCTCGTGACGACTCCCATGTCATGACGAGTCCCACCTCATGACGAGTCCCACGTCACGACAACGACTGCCATGTCATGACAACGAGCTTCAACTCATGACGATGACTCCCATGTCATCACGACTCCCATGTCACGACGGTGAGTCCCAAGTCGTGACAAGTCCCACCTCATGACAATGAGTCCATGTCACGATGGCGAATCCCGTGTCATGACGAGCTCCACCTCATGATGAGGAGCCCCACGTCACGACGATGAGACCCATATCACGACGATGAGACCCCTGTCGTGACGATGAGCTCACCTCACAACGAGCTCCATATCATGACGAACCCCATGTCGTGACGCCGAGTCCCCTGTCGTAACGACGAGCTCCCTGTCACGACGACCCCCACGTCACGACGCCCAATCCCACCTCACCGCCGCCCCCCACCCCACCCGCTGACGACAAACCCCGCCCCCTCCCCCTTGGCCCCGCCCCCGTCTCTCCCCAGACCTCCCCCCCCCGCCCGCCCTCCTCCTGGACCCCCCGTCGGGCCGCGTCGCGGAGGGCGCCCCCTTGCTGCTGACCTGCGCCGCCGCCGCGCCCCCCGCCCCGCGCCGCTTCGCCTTCTACAAAGATGGCGGCCAGGCCTACGCCGCCGACGCCGCCGCCGACCACGCCCACTTCCGCCTCGCCGCCGCCACCCCCGCCCTGGCCGCCGGCCGCTTCTCCTGCCGCTACGAGGAGAAGGTGGGCGAGAGGTGGGTCCCGTCGCCCGCCAGCCAACCGGTGACCGTCCTCGTCCAAGGTGAGCCCCGCCCACCCACCAAACCGAGGCTCTGAGGACCTCCAGGGCCTTCACGGCCCTCCCAAGGGCTTGGGGTGGGTCAGCAAAAACCTCATTGGCCCGAGGAACCTTCTGGTGGCCTCAAAAATAGGGGGAAATGGGGGATTTGGGGGTGGGTGGGCGGAGCTTGACCTCCTCCAGCCAATCCATGGCGGTCCTCACCCAAGACAAGCTCCACCCACCCAACCAATGGAGGTTCTGAAGACCTCGAAGACCTTCACGGCCCTCCCAAGGGCTTGGGGTGGGTCAGCAAGAACCTCATTGGCCCAAGGAACCTTCTGGAGGCCTCAAAATTGGGGAGATATGGGGGATTTGGGGGTGGGTGGGCGGAGCTTGACCTCCTCCAGCCAACCCATGGTGGTCCTCGCCCAAGACAAGCTCCACCCACCCAACCAATGGAGGTTCTGAAGACCTCGAAGACCTTCACGGCCCTCCAAAGGGCTTGGGGTGGGTCAGCAAGAACCTCATTGGCTGGAAGAACCTCCTGGTGGCCTCAAATTTGGGGGGAAATGGGGGTTTTGGGGGTGGGTGGGCAGAGCTTGACCTCCTCCAGCCAACCCATGGTGGCCCTCGTGTGAGCTGACCAGGAACCTCATTGGCTGGAGGAACTTTCCAGCAGCCTCAGGATTGGTGGAAATCGGGGCTTTTCGGAGGTGGGGTGGGACCTAGGGGCTGAAGCCCCGCCCCAGGGGTCACCAAGAGGGGAAGGGGGAGGAGCTCCTGGTGGGACGGAGGCGGTCGCTCACCTTTGGGCTTCCTGATTGGCTGTCTCTCTGTCCACCAGCCCGCTCTCAGCTGATCCCGTTGGCCGCCGGCTGCGCCGCTGGTGCCGCCGCGTTGCTCCTGGGGCTCCTATTGGTCGTTTGCCTGTGCCGGAGGCGGAGAGGTGAGCGGCGGGGGCGGGGCTTGGGGCGGGCAACAGAGGAGGCGGGGAAAGGACGTGGGTGACGCCCAGGAGAAGACACCAGGTCGAGAACCCCGCCCACCTCCTTCCCGATTGGAGGACCCCTGTAACAGCACCCGCCCCCCCAGAAAAACTGACCAATCACGGCGCCGCGGGGGGCGGGGGCACCTTCCAACCCGCCCCTCCCCCACGCAGGCTCCGCCCACTGGAAGGGTCTCCACAACAAGGACGACCCCGGCGCCTACCCCATGGCCAGCGTCAGTGCCAGCGACCTCTGACCTCGGCGGCGACCCGGCCCACGCCCCCCCAAAGAGCCTCCCTCATTGGCCGCCTCAGGCCCCGCCCTGCCGGTCACTAAACACCTCGCCAAACCCTCGTTCGCCTCGGGAGCCAAGATGGCCGACGGGGCGGGGAGGGGGGAGGAGCGGCGGGAGGGGGCGGGAAGATGGTGGCGGCGGGCTCGGGGGGGACAACGGGGTTGGCCAACGCAACCTTGACCAACGCTGCCTTGGCCAATCACCGCCAAGGTGTGGGGGGGAGGGGGGAGGGGAAGGGGGCGGGGCCATCGCGGGTCTTACCTGGGAGGGGGGCAGCGCGGCAGCGCAAGATGCTTCTCGGCGCACAAAATGGCGGCCTGAGCCCCCCAAAATGGCTTCCCGCCCCCCAAAATGGCGGCCTGAGCCCCCCAAAATGGCGGCCTGAGCCCCCCAAAATGGCTTCCTGCCCCCCAAAATGGCGGCCTGAGCCCCCCAAAATGGCTTCCTGCCCCCCAAAATGGCTTCCCGCCCCCAAAATGGTGGCCTGAGCCCCCCAAAATTGGCGGCCTGAGCCCCCCAAAATGGCTTCTTGCCCCACAAAATGGCGGCCTGAGCCCCCCAAAATGCCCCCCTGCTCCCCAAAATGGCTTCTTGCCCCACAAAATGGCAGCCTGAGCCCCCAAAATGGACTCCTGCCCCCCAAAATGCCCCCTGCTCCCCAAAATGGCTTCTTGCCCCACAAAATGGCCTCCTGCCCCCCAAAATGCCCCCCTGCTCCCCAAAATGGCTTCTTGCCCCACAAAACGGCCTCCTGCCCCCCAAAATGCCCCCCTGCTCCCCAAAATGGCTTCTTGCCCCACAAAATGCCCCCCTGCCCCCTCCAAAATGGCCTAATGCCCCCCCAAATGCCCCCCTGGCCCCCCCAAATGCCCTAATGCCCCTCAAACCGCCACCCCGCCCCCCCAAATGGCTCCTAGAGCCTCAAAATGGCTTCCTGTTCCCCCAAAATGCCCCCCACCCCCCCAAAATACCCCTTGCCCCCACAAAATGCCCCCTGCCCCCTCCAAAAGGGCCTAATGCCCCACAAAGTGCCCCCCCGCCCCCAAAATGTCCCCCCAAAAGCCCCCCTAGCCCCCCCAAATGCCCTAATGCCCCTCAAAATGCCCTCCCGCCCCCCAAAATGGCTCCTAGAGCCTCAAAATGGCTTCCTGCCCCCCAAAATGCCCCTTGCCCCTTTAAAATGCCCCCCTTCCCCCCCAAATGGCCTACTGCCCCTCAAAATGGCTTCCTGCCCCATAAAATGCCCCCCTGCCCCCACAAAATGGCCTCTGCCCCCACAAAATGCCCCCCTGCCCCTCAATATGCCCCCCTGCCCCCCCAAAATGCCCCCCCTGCCCCACAAAATGCCCCCCTGCCCCCCAAAATGGCTTCCTACACCCCCAACCCGGCCTCTTGCCCCCCCCAATGCCCCCCTGCCCCCCCAAAATGGCTTCCTACACCCCCAACCCGGCCTCTTGCCCCCCCAAACGCCCTCCCGCCCCTCCCCTCCCCGCACCCCCTCACGGGGTCACCGCCGCGCACTGCGCATGCGCGGAGCCCTGAACGGGCGGGGGGGGGCGGTGGCGCGAAGCCTCTGCGCATGCGCACTTCCGGTTCGAGAGGGGCGGGGGAGCGGCGCGAAGCATCTGCGCATGCGCACTTCCGGTCCGAGAGGGGCGGGGGAGCGGCGCGGAGCAGTTTCGGCAAGGGAGGGGGAGCGGAGCGGGACTGCGCATGCGCAGTTCCGTCTCAGAGGGGAGGGGGAGCGGACGCGGAGCGCATTCGGGAAGGGAGGGGGAGCGGAGCGGGACTGCGCATGCGCATTTTCTGTCCCGGAGGGGGGGGAGCGGGCGCGGAGCAGTTTCGGGAAGGGAGGGGGAGAGGAGCGGACTGCGCATGCGCACTTCCGGTCCCGGAGGGGAGGGGGAGCGGGCGCGGAGCAGTTTCGGGAAGGGAGGGGGAGCGGAGCGGGACTGCGCATGCGCACTTCCAATCCCGGAGGGGAGGGGAGCGGAGCGGGCGCGGAGCAGTTTCGGGAAGGGAGGGGGAGAGAAGCGGGACTGCGCATGCGCACTTCCAGTCCAGGAAGTGGGGAGCGGCGCGGAGCTGCTGCGCATGCGCAGATGGTTCCGCCCCCCCCCCCCCCCCCCCGCGCCCTGGGGGGGGGGCGCCGGTAACGGAGAGAAACCGGAAGCGGCAACGCTGCGGCCTTTATTAACCGAGGGTCCCGGTAACGGCCCGGGGTTAAAGGTCACGGCCGGCGAGGGTCAGAGGTCACTCGGGGGGGGGCGCAGGAGAAGGGGGGGGCCCAGGAGGGATTGGGGGGGCCCGGGGGGTCTTGGGGGGGGGGCGCCGGGAGGAACTGGGGGGTCCTGGGGGGGTTTGGGGGGTCCCAGAGAAATTGGGGGGTCCCAGAGGGTCTTGGGGGGTCCCAGGGGGTCTTGAGGGGGTCCTGGAGGGGTCCTGGGGGGGTTTGGGGGGTCCCAGGAGAAATTGGGGGGTCCCAGGGGGTCTTGGGGGGGTCCCAGGGGGTCTTGGGGGGGTCCTGGGGGGTCCCAGGAGGAATTGGGGGGTCATAGAGGGGTCTTGGGGGGTTTGAGGGGTCCTGGGGGGTCCCAGGGGGAATTGGGGGTCTTGGGGGGGTCTTGGGGGGTCCTGGGGGAATCCCAGGGGGAATTTGGGGTCATGAGGGGGGTCGCAGGGGGATATTGGGGGTCTTGGGGGGCTCCGGGGGGGTCCCAGGAGGAACCGGGGGCTCCTGTGGGGGTCTCAGGGGGGTCCTGGATGGGTCTTGGGGGGATATTGGGGGTCCTGGGGGGGTCTTGGGGGATGCTGGGGGATTTTGGGGGTCTTGGGGGGGTCCGGGGGGGTCCCAGGCAATTGGGGGGTCCCAGGGGGTCTTGGGGGGGTACCCAGGGGGAATTGGGGATCATGAGGGGGGTCTCAGGGGGATATTGGGGGTCTTGGGGGGGTCTTGAAGGGGTCCTCGGGGGTCCCAGGAGGAACTGGGGGGTCCTAAGGGGGGTATTGGGGGGCCAGGGGGGCTCCGGGGGGGTCCCAGGAGGAACCGGGGCTCCTGGGGGGGTCTCGGGGGGGTCCTGGATGGGTCTCGGGGGGATATTGGTGGTCCTGGGGGGGTCTTGGGGGATGCTGGGGGGATTTTGGGGGGGTCTCAGGGGGTCCGGGGGGGTCCCAGGAGCAATTGGGGGGTGCTGGGGGGATCTAGGGGGGATATCGGGGGGTCCCAGAAGGAATTAGGGGGTCATGGGGGGTTTCAGGGGGGTATTGGGGGTCTTGGGGGGTTGTGGGGGGTCCAAGATGATTGGGGGGGTCCTGGGTGATTCTTGGGGGATATTGGGGGTCCTGGGGGGGGGTTGGAGGGTCCTTGGGGGTCCCAGAAGGAAATGGGGGGGTCATGGGGGGTACCAAGAGGAACTGGGGGGTCCTTGGGGGGGTCCTAGGGGGGTATTGGGGGGGTCCTGGGGGGGGTTGGGGGGTGAAAAGGGGTCGGGGGGGGTTGGGGGGTCCCGGGGGGGTTTGGGGGGTCCGGGGGGGGTCTCAAGGGGTTTTGGGGTGTCCCGGGGGGGGGTTGGGGGTCCAAGGGTATCTTGGGGGGTCCGGGGGGGGGTTTGGGGGAGTCTTAGTGGGTTTTAGGGGGTCCCGGGGGGTTGGGGGTCCTGGGGGGGTCCCGGGGGGGTTTGGGGGGTCCCAGGGGGGTTTGGGGGTCCTGGGGGGGTCCCGGGGGGGTTTGGGGGGTCCTGGGGGGGGGTTGGGGGGTCCCAGGGGGTCTCAAAGGGGCTTGGGGAGTCCCAGGGTTCTTCAGCCTTGTGCTTCCGGGGGGCGTGGCCTCGGGCGGGGTGGTGGGCGTGGCCTCAGGGGGCGGGGGAGGGGCTGCCGCGGGACAGGGTGCGGCTCCGCCCCCGCTCGCCCTCCCCCGGAGGCGGAGCTGGAGAGGGAGGCGGTGCGGGAGCGGAGAGGCGCGTCATGGCCGCCGCCGCCACTTGCCGCAGGGGGAGGGGCCTCGTCAGGGCCACGCCCCCTCCCCGCCGGGACACGCCCCCCTCCCCGCCGGGCCACGCCCCCTCCCCGGGGGCACCGCCCCCGCCCGCCTCACCCCCCTCCCACACCCCCCCCCAGTACCTGCAAGGA